>NW_025919420.1:107144-107752 GCF_907164915.1 Impatiens glandulifera
ATTATATAATGTTTGTTGAATTAAGGGTCCCGAAAATGTTGTTTTGGGACCCGAAATGTGTGGTTTCGGGACCTGAAAGTGGGATTATATCATATTTTCTGAATTAAGGATCCCGAAAGTTTGGTTTCAAAACCCGAAATAGGGTGTTTCGGGACCCTAAAGTATGATTATATAATGTTTGGCTGTTATGGGTCCTAAAAATGTGGTTTCAGGACCCGAAAGTATGATTATATAATGTATGGCTGTTGTTATGGGTTTAGCTGCAGAACTAATTTCAATTAAGGTTGTAAAAAAAGCCATTTCTGGTCCCGAAACCACTCATTTCGAGAATTTATTTTTTTTCCAAAATGGCCATTTCTGGTCCCGAAACCAGTATTTCTGGTTCCGAAATCACCATTTTAGGGTGATTTTAGACTCCGAAATGGTTTCTATACGATCTTTTATGGCTATTTTATTTCTTTTTTAAACCAATAATCTTATTGTAATGTTAATTTGATTTGTAGGTCATGTATGAAGATCCAGATCTTCTTATTGATCAAGTTAACGAAGAAATGAGATTATTTGAGATCTCTCAAATTGTAGGTTGTATTTTAAATGTGATATAAAGG
>NW_025919421.1:0-1000 GCF_907164915.1 Impatiens glandulifera
ATGGCAGCACATATTCTTTGGATTTCTTTAATTGCGAAATATGGAAGACATTGTGTATCTTGGTGTTGGTCTTGAGTTCCAACTTGTAGGCAACTTCCCTAATCCTTTCCAACACTTAGAAGGGCCCAAAATACTTGGGTGAGAGCTTGTGGAATAACTTCTAAACTGAGCGTTGTCTGTATGGCTACAACTTTACCAATGTCCAATTTCCCACTTCCAAAGTGAACTCTTTTCTCTTTTTGTCCTGCAACTGTTATATACGATTCTGGGCTCTTTGCAAATGGAATTTCAGGAGTTGAAGTGTGGTTTCCCTTGCTGCCAATGACACACCCACCTCTTCCACTATAGAGTCTCCTATAACATATGGTGTGTGGACATGGGGGAGTATTCGTATATTGATTCGAAAGGGGTTACTTGTATTGTTGTATGGAAATTAGTGATGTACCACCATTCAGCCAAAAACAATCAGTGTACCAAATCTTTTGGAGTTTGGTTGACCATCTAGTGTAGATAAGTCACCAGGCATTTGTTCACAATCTCGGTCTAGCCATCCGTCTAGGGGTGATAAGTTGTGGATAAGGCTGTTTGAACTCATTGTATCATCAAGAGTTCCCGCTAGAAGGTGCTCAACAACACATTATCCCGATTGCTGATGATGGTTGTTGGCATTCCATGGAGCTTTGAAACGTTGGCCACAAAGGTTTCAACAACAGTCCGGACAGTGAAGGGATGTTGTAAACTCATAAAATGGGTCATTAATAATCTGTCGACTACCACAAATATAACACTTTTTCCATTTGACTTTGATAAACTCTCGATGAAAACCATAGAGACAGATTCCCAAAACCGATTGGAAGTTGCTAAGGGCAAACTTTTATATGTTGAATTGTCCAATTTTTTCTTTTGGCACACTTCGCAGGTTCGAACAAATTTTTTAATATCTTTTAGCATCCCAGACCAGGAGTAGACTAGCTGCATCTTCTTTTTGGTGATCAGTGTT
>NW_025919422.1:0-22500 GCF_907164915.1 Impatiens glandulifera
GCATCATTTATTTCTCTTCTCCGGCTCCGGATGCATTTATTTCTCTTCTCCGGCTGCATTTATTTATTTCTACGACAGCATTTACTTCTCCATGGTATCCTTTTTAAGGATCTTTATTTTTTTTTGAATAGATCTAGGGTTTAGATTTTATAGATCTAGGGTTTAGATTTTACATAAGTATTTATGGATTTAAACTGTTTGAATTTTCAGGAAACCGAAGCACCGAACTTGAACCCGAAAGGTACCCTGAACAGATCTAATGGTTTCGGGACAAGAAATGGTCCTTCCTTGTCCCGAAATGGTTGGTTTCGGGACAAGAAAGGGTCCTTCCTTGTCCCGAAATGGTTGGTTTCGGGACAAGAAAGGGTCCTTCCTTGTCCCGAAATGGTTGGTTTCGGGACAAGAAAGGGTCCTTCCTTGTCCCGAAATGGTTGGTTTCGGGACAAGAAAGGGTCCTTCCTTGTCCCGAAATGGTTGGTTTCGGAACAAGAAAGGGTCCTTCCTTGTCCCGAAATGGTTGGTTTCGGGACAAGAAAGGATCCTTCTTTGTCCCGAAATGGTTGGTTTCGGGACCCGAAAGGACAATTTTGGGCCGGGATGTCAACATCTCAACGGAGTGGTTAATGTATTGCTCGAACTTATGCTAAAGAGAGAATAATAATAATACGTCCTTACCGTAGAGGAATTAGTCAAACAAGGAAGCACTGCTGAAATGGAGTTGTGAAATTAGAGTCGTTTGCAGACTGCCGCAGCAACAGCGATAATCGGCGCGAGGCGATTGTAGCCTTGGGGTGCTCCTATGCCTATGCGCATCGTTATAGAGAGGAAAAGGCCGCGAAAAGGAGGAGAGAAGTAGAAGGAATGGAAATGGCGACCATTGATTTGCATGTGGAACTTGGAGAGATCTAGAGAGAAAGTGTGCAAGAGATTATAGAGGTGGTGGGGCTTGTGAGGGAAGTATTTCATGGATTTGAGTCACCTGAGGATCCATCGGAGGAGAATTAGGGTTCAGAGTAGAGGTTGAGCATAGGCGTAACGATGCGCATAGGTATAGGAGCAGTTTGCTGACCAACCCGTCCAAATATGGTGTCAAAATGTCCGGGGTACAATTCTAACTGCAATTGAGCAGTGCTGAGGCAACATGTGCCTGTATAAAAAAATAACAAGATATAGAATCTGGTAAATGTAAAATTAAATTAACACCTCAAAGAATTTCCCTAGCTCATAGAATCAACTATATCATACCATCATCCAATGGATAGAAAACTCACAAAAGAACAAATGCAAAAAAGTCACAAAGCAAATTTCCTGCCAAAAGTCACATAAACAGAAAGGCCAAAACTTCAATCTCAAGATTAAATACAAACCTGTACACGAGGGTTCTGGAAATCATCCATTGCTTAAGCTAAAGCTGGTAGAACATGGTGGTACTGAACTTGCTAGGAAACCATCCTTCAATTAATGAATTAGGAAAATAAATTAAGGGTTTGTCCTTCAAAATACCTAGTTAAACAAAATACTTATGTAGTAAGTATCTAATAGATATTGCTAACTTGTAACAAGAAATTAAACTGATGCAATAGCAAGATGGAATGGTGATATGATATCCCTATTTAGAAACAACTACATAACAATAACAATTGGATAAAGAAACATATCTAAGATCAGATTATGTTTGGAAACTAAACTTAGCTAGAATGATTCAAATTTCAAAGGAATGCGTATAATAATGAAAATTTAACACTACTTTGTAGTTTAACAAATTATTATCTGTGAATACATTATATTGTATTACCAGCTTCAATGCAACACCTACGCGTTTCTTCTCCGAGTTGAATGTAAATGCGTGGAGGATGGAAGTAGCTTTTCTAATTCCTTCAAAGTCCATCCCAATCTACAATTGTGAAACTACAGTGAGGTTCTTTATAAACTGAAATAACAAAACATATATAAATTAACAATCATACGTTGACACCCCACTGGAGAATGGCTTTTACTGTAGGGGATCAAGAAATTTCTACATTCACAGGATCCTGAAAAACAGCATGAACAGAACAAAATTTGTCTTCTTGTCTTTTAAAGAGCTAAAATACTGAAGTTCTAATAAACCTAATGAACCTAACCAGTAACAGAAAATTGACACACATAACACCAAAATTTCTCTCCTAACCTGATCTATCATCACATCAACATTCAAATACAAAAATGAAAGAAACAAAATACATAGCTTCAATCGAAACGAAAATGGTGATCTTAAGACAGAAGCATACAGTTCTTCTTCATATTTTTAACATTCTTGAATCATCTGTTTGATGCATTTCATAACAACAGGCAGAAATGAAACCAGTTCAAACACAGGACCTGCACAGCCAGATTCTGAAGCAAATTTAAATTCGTTTTTTTTAATCTAATTCAACAATACAGAACTGTTCGTGTTCTACTCTAAGATCAGAACAAAAGAAACAAAATTCTAGAAAAGGGAAGACAAATTTCTATTCAATCAGTTTTTGGAAATCCAATACACAAACCCATATGTTAAGCGGAATCAAAAGCATATGAACTTACAGGTTCACAAAGGAGACAATCTTGCTGATCCCTAGAGATAACAAAGGGGATCTACCTCTAATGCATCAAAAAAAGAGGTTATTCGAGCTTTCCTTTGCCAAAATCGCTCAAGATTCTCTCCCCCTCAGAACCACACCGTCTCCCCTTTATCTTATTATATTTCTTCTTCGGCCGCATCGCGATCCTCCCTCTATTGTCTTTGTTTAATCCTCCTCCAGGTGAGAGAAAGGAGTGTCTGGTGCGTGTTGGACTTAGAGAAGAAGGAAGGGGAAAGCGCTGTTTGGTTTTTTGCTTTTGGGGTCTGGTGCCTTGCTGACTTAGGCCCCGTTTGGTTTGAGACATTTTTTCTTTAAACGAAACAAGCAAATCAAAATATTATATTGTATTATCATTTCAAATTATTTTTATATTGTTGATTTAATTATTTTATTATAAAATTTAAATTATAAGTTCGGTGTAAAATGGAATGTCTACAATTATATATTAATTATATATTATAAATTTATAACATAGGTTTGATGAGGTGTTTTAGTTAAAAGAAAAAAAAATTATAACTTCATTAATAAATTTTAATTTTTATAACAAATATATCAAAATAAAAAATAAAATACTATAAAGTTGGAAATGAATTTTAGTCCACCAATTTAGTGGATTTTATAATTCCCAAAATTATGTAGGAATATTAAAAAAAAATATATTTTCGAACATATTAAATAAACTCTTATTATTTATAACCTTTGTTTATATAATTAATAATATTTGCAAAATATATTTGATTCAATCATATATGAATATATTGATTGAGGTTATTTTCAAGTAAAATACGTCACTAATATCATATAAGCCAATAGTTTTCTATTCTATTATATCAAACAATAAATTTTATCATTTTAGGTCTAATATATTTTGGTTGTCATATGTTCCTAAACATATAAGAGAATATATTATGGAGAGTAATTAATTAAATACTTTGCTAATTATACATATTATTTTCATTTCCATACCTAACCAAAAAAAATATTTTTTCTTTTCATTAATTGGGGACATGGATTCAACAACAAAATTATATAAATAAATATTTTTTTAATTAATAATTTAGTTTGAACATTAAAGAAGATAGTCACTTAACTTAAAATTTTACTATTTTTCAATCTCCAAAATTTTTAAAATTCCAAATTCAAATCAGGTAATATATCAAATGTGTCAATTGCAATTGAGAGTAATCTTTTTTTCATTTTCACTATCTTTTTTTTTTCTTTCACTCCATCATAGTATTTCTAAATAGGGGTGTTCATCGGTTCGGTTTTTGGGTTTTTCGAATTTTCGGTTCGGGTTCTTCGAATTTTTATTTTTTTAAGCAAATTCGAAAACCGAACCGATTTGAATAAATTCGAATTCGGTTTATTCGAATTCGGTGAATTCGAATTCGGTTCGAATTCGGTCGGATATTCGGTTTAGACCAAATAAAGAACATCCCATACTTATAATTTTTTTTAAAAGAGTTAACAAAATAAATAAGTTGTTAAAAAGATCTTATCTACTTAAATTATAAAAAAAATATAAATCATGCAAACTTAGCTTAGTGACTAACGCCAATATATATTCGACAATTGAACAACGAAAGTAAAACAGTGTCGACGACAACAATATATGGCGGTTGAGAGGTGTGGACAGCTAGAGAAAGGGGAAAATGAATGAGGAATTATGGATTTAATTTAGAGATCTAGTAAGAGGCCATGATAATTTAATATATAATATGTAATAAGTTATATAATAAAAATAAATAATAAAAATGAATTCGGTTTTCGGTTTGGTTTTCGAGTTGAAACCTAAACTCGAAAACCAAACCGAAAACCGTATTTGAATTCGAATCGGTTTAAAATTCGATTCGAAAACCGAAAATATAATTCGAATTCGGTTTATTCGAATTCGGTGAATTCGAATTCGGTCGGATATTCGGTTCAAACCAAATATTGAACACCCCTATTTCTAAACATGATTATAACTAAACTAAATTTATTTTTCATGTCATATTTTATTAGTAACCCAAGGATAAAGATATTTAAGTGTGTAAAGGGTAAGACTACCCGATTCATAATAATAATAATAAGACAAAATTATATTTATCTAATTCCCTATATAAATTGTTATATTAATTAATACTTATAAATTAAGTATGAGCACATGCTAACCCAACTTTAATTATTAATTAATATATATATATATATATATATATATATATTATGAATTAATTAAATATTTTTTTTATCAATTACACTAATATTTTTAATATATATTATAATTTTACATTTTATTTTTATTAAAAAAAGTTAATTAGTATAAAAAAATTATTTTATAGCCTTTTTTTAATGGGTTTCAATTTTTGTGGCAGTATGATAATACAATTTAATTATTTTTTATGGCATTGTTTAATTTTATTTTACTAATGCCTAATTAATATGTTTACCGTTGTATTTTTTCTTTAAATAATATAAACCACTTTATTATAAAAAGATAATAATATATTTTTGTTATAATTAATTTATTTGATCTGTAATAATAAGTATAAGATGATACATTCAATAAGCATATTTGATAATTTTAAATTTATTTTTGTTTAAAACATGACTTCTATTTATGTTTTAATACAAACTCTTTAATTGACCAAGTTTGAAAAAAATGGAAAAAAAATTGTTATGGAAGAAAATGGTTGTGGACTAATTGATAAAAAAAAGAAAAAAATGTTTTAATGAAATAGTCTGGTAAACAATATAATTATTAGAGATTATATTTTTGTTGGAGTAATTTGGAGAATCTTTATTCAAGTCGAAATCAATTCAAGCTGATCTAAATTAGTATTTCAGATATGAATAATTTGAATTTCGAATTAATTCAATAAATATTCCGTCCTACAAATATGACTAAATATTTTATAATAGCTCATATTCATGCACATTAAATATAATTAATATAGCTAATAGAGCTAAAATGAAGATCAAATCATCTATAATTTTGATGTAAGTTATATAGTTTTTAATAATATTAATCATTAAACGTATCATATCATTATCACGACATCTTACCCTCACTTCGGCAAATCAACTCTCATCTCGTGACCTTCTTTTCATTCACATATTTAATCACTAATTATTATTTTTTTCCTAATATGGATATCTCATATTACTAATTTTGTAATCTCACTTCGAGTATTTTGCACCACAATATTGCATCTCATATACCACGACTTCTTTTTACCACACTTTGACAATCCAAACAAGTTCTCATATCGTGATCACACTTTCACATTGCAAATATTTAACCATCAAATATAGTTGATTCCATTTCATCATTTTTATCATCACTTTCACATACCATGGTAGGTTGATTTTCTATTATATTATTATGTTGGGAGAGTTTCTTTATATATATATATATATATTGTTTAATTTTTGTATATAATTTTTATTTAATAATTATTTTAAATATTATTTTTAATTTATACGTAGGAATATTTTATAATAAAATAAGTCCAAATAAAAACAAGATTAGATCACCACTCTCATGTTACGCTTCCTATTTGTCATTAAATTTGTATTAAAGTAATAATTTATCCCGGGTTTAAATTTTCAATAAACACAAAATATCCTAAATATATATTTGACAAAATTAAATATTTAAGATATACTTTTATAGGCTTAAGGAGTCATTTTCTTTCATTATATTCAAACAAATGCAAAACTCAAACCCTAAACAAAAATAAACCCACTATGTAAGAAGTAATCCAAAATAAACAATCAAATTAGTAATTCAAAAATATCATGCAAAAAAGTTGTAATAACACTATAATTTCTAGATTAGACTATATAACTAGTAATAATTTCTAATCTAACTTCTCGACGAATCAAAAATCAAACTGGTCAATCGATGCCTTTATCCAATCGTAGTTGGTGTTATCGAACAATCAATTCTTGCAATACTCAAATCCATAGCATCGATTTTGAAATGAATTTAGATTTGAGCTTCAAAATGATTTCCAGAATAGCAGTGAAGATAATGTATATTTCAAATGATGATTTCAATTGACAAATATGTCTTGAATTGGTGATTTGCTTTAAATGATGCTTAAGCTTAAATGATGAAATGTTTTCATGCCTTGGTTGACAGTTATACTTGATATGATGAAAGCATGCCTTGAGTTGCTTTGATGTGTTGAATCTGTTGGCATGCTTTGAAATGATGTTCATATATTCTTGGGCTAACATGATTGAAATAGGCATGTGTTGAGTGATTTGATGAGATGATCATCTCTTTGTGACATGTTTGACTTGATTTCAGTGTTTTATGTTTATATGAACTTGATGTGCTTAAAGGATGATATGATACAAATGGGTGAAGAGTGACCTTGAGAAAGTAGACAGGAAAAGAACGCCATGGTTAGTGGCTAGTTGGCAGTGGCACCCTCCTTAGTACAATGGCTACAAGGAATATTACAGAGAAGCGGAGAGCATGAAACTAGCCTTTGAAGACTTGTTGTATAAAAATCATGTCGATTTGGTGGTTCATGGACATGTACATGCTTACGAGAGATCGAACAGAGTCTCTAACTATAAGTTGGATCCTTTTGAACCTGTGCATATAACAATTGGAGACGGTGGAAATAGGGAGAAAATGGCAATACCACACGCAGATGATCCGAATAACTGTCCCTATACTTCTCGCTCGGTTGAAAAGATTATAGGTGGGTTTTGTGCGTACAATTTCACGGTAGGCCCTACAGCTGGAAAATTCTGTTGGGATAGGCAGCCAGATTTTAGTGCATATAGGGAAACCAGCTTTGGCCATGGAATTCTAGAGGTGAAGAACGATACGCATGCGCTGTGGAAATGGCATAGGAATAAGGACATGTACAAAATGGCTGGAGATCAGATTTATGTGATTAGGGATGCTCAAAGGTGCCCAGTTGTTGGTGGGAAGAGGAAGATAATTAGGAAACAGGGGATTGAGTTTGATCAATATTTCAGCAGCTAGTTGTTATATTTCTTTTCTTTTCTTTTTTTTTTGGTTTGAAGAATATAAAAAAATGTATATATTTCAGGTTGGGTATATTATAAGGAGAACACTCCTTGTAGACTCGTAGTAGAAATCGAATATAAATACTAATCAATTCGTTTACTAACTTGCATTAAATAAAGATCAAAGGATGCAAGTTAATTAATATCTACCTACTACCTATAATTGATAAGATTAAATGATGGAAAAGAGTTTAATTAAGAATCCATCTCAAAAAATGGAAAGCATTAGAGAGATGAGACATTTCTGCTATGCTTCAATGATGGAAAATTAGGACCATCACCACCAAGATTGTGATTGAAGATGCTGGTGCAGAAGCACTATTTGTGTCATCGTCAGGTCCTAGAGGAGTATTGTCAATCCCATGAGCGGTGCAAGCAGCGTTGGCGACGGCGGCGCTGCTCCAAATCCTGGGATTGTAGGAGTCGTTCCTTCTCGTCGCTCCAGCAGTGCTGAAAATTTGGCAAAACAAATTCAAATTTTGGCAACATGCAGATACAATACTTTCTTTTTAAAATTTTGTTTTATAAATTAATTGGTGCCAAGACATTTAGTACTTTCTTTTGTTTTTTCCTTGACAATAACTTGTAAGGATATACACCATGAGATGAAACCCATGAGAGAGCATATCAACAGTCAAAAAGTAAAACCAAAAGACAATCTGGACCAAATAGAGAATCAAACAGAGCATAAACGGTCTAGATGCACTAGCTATGTCATGCATCGAAACACGTAAAAAGCGTAAGAAAAAGTAGTCCTGATTATTTTCTCAAAAATGCAAGTAATGCTGCCAAACCCAAAACCTGAATTACCACTCACCCACCCTTTAGGGCTGAACCCATGATCCAGCAACATAGTTTCCCCACAAGCCTAAGCTTAAGCCACAGGCCCAGGTTACAGGCCCGTCAAATATTAAATGAATAATAATCAATTATATTCATAATTGCAGGAGACAAATGGGAGAATCCTAAGGATACAGATGAAGATGAAGTTTTAGATTAATCGTATTTTACTTGATTATAATTATTTGAGGCCGGTACTGCAAAATAATATAATATAACTCGTTTTTATTTGTATTAATTTGTTAAACATCTAACTTGCTTTCTATATCAATAATTAAAAAAAAATCCTTGAAGACGTTGATGTTCCTTTGTTTAAAATTTTAGATTAAAGTGGGGTATGCTTTATAACATTCACAAAACGTCAAGGCAGATTGAACTCCCATATGAGAGGGCGAGCAGTATAAAAACAAAAGATATAAACTCATGTATGTACCTTCGATATTACTTATTTGATTGAGATTCATTTTTTTCCCTTCAAATCTGCTATAGATTTTCAGCAACACAATAATGTTTCGTATTTCTTTCTCGTAGGGTTTGCTTTCGGTTTCTGCATCTTCGAAAATGGTGTCAAAATTTGAAGATCTTTAAATTTTAATTAAACTTTATTTTAAATAAATAGTTATAGATATATTATTTAAGAAATTTATTTTTAATAAAAATAAATAAATAAAAATATTTATATAAAATATAAAGACTAAATACTACGTGATTTAAATTTTGATATTTATTGTTATTTACAAATATTAACAATTAAAAAATTAAAGCAGAAATGCAAATAATTAGTTAAGAACATGTACAAACAAAAGTATAAGAGTAGCATATTTCTATCATAGAACATAGAGTGAAAAAAAAGACAATTAACCACTTAAATAGGGCACAAACCAAGTGAAAAAAAAAGACAATTAACCACTTAAATAGGGCACAAACCAAGTCAACCTATATAGAACATATGAATTAACCCTAAACCTCCACCCACCTAATTGAACCCATTATCAAGCCACATTATTGCCCCCACTTGTTACAGGTCCATATTACCGTCACCAAGTGATTTTAAGTTGAATTCTAACCAATTATATTCCTAACATTACATTAGACTTCTTTCTTTAAATGAAATTAACTGATTTAATTAGTTGATCCAAAAATAAATATTCCTTTTATGCATTTCTTCTTCTTCTGGACTTGCCCGTGTCCCTAATATTTAGTCATGGTTTTGCTTCTTCTTCTATGGCTGCCAACAGACATGGCAAATTTCCGGGTTTTGAGGGACCCGATCCGTATCGGACCCGAATTTGCCCCGAAAAAATAGGGTTCTCAAATTATCCGAAATATCGATTCGAACCGATGGGTACCCGGACCCGATTTTTAATTATGATTATTTTTTTAGTTATTTAATTAATTTTAATTTAATAATATATTTTTAATTTTTACCTATGTTTTTGAACAAAATTTTAATATTTTATATTATTCAAAGGTAAAAATTACTGAATTTTGTCGGGTACGTTCCCAAATATAAAATTAATTATGCCTAGCTAAAATAGTTGTGAGTGATTCAAATATAAGATTATTTTGTGAGAAATCCAGAAATGCCCCCGCTTCCGCGTTTCAATATAATCCGGCCGAAGTTACTGGCCCATGTTAGAGAGCCCGTCCATTCTAAGCTGAATTCTATTCAGATTATATTCATAACATTTTCTTTGTTATTGTTATTTTCTTTGTTATCTAGCGATGTGGGTAAATGTCTGTCACCATCCTTCATTTAAAGGCCTTCAGAGTTGCACCTCCGGAATTTAAGGGAAGTTGGACGTGCAAGGATTGAGTTCGGCAGTGATCACGCTTGTCTTGAGGGGAAAATCCTGCTCCTTCCTAAGTATGCCTGCAACACCGACCACCTGCATTTTGAATCTCACCCGAAACCCGAATTACCAAGTAATTTAAGAAGCAAAAACTTAAAGCAAGAGTCATACAAGGAGATCTGTTGCATAAGCTTGACTGAAAAGTTCAAATTATCACCTTAAGATTCTTTATCTCTTGAAATGCTTTGTCTAATTTGCAAGAAAAATTCCTCCCACTGTCCAAAGGATCATCCTTCTCTTTTTGTAATTTTTTTCTGATATCCTCAAATGTTTTATATCGTCTTCCTTCAACCTCAAACCGAGATCCAAGTCTTCCATCTTCGCATTGAATATTTCGGTATCTGATCTATAAATTGCTTTCTGACCTCAGTAACTGAATGTAAAACAAGCAAAACATTGCAAAACAAGTTAATTTGCAAATGCAGAGCCGAGTAGTGCATAATATCAACATATTTTCCCAGTAATCAAACATTCATCATTAATCAAAAAAATTAAAGCAGACTTCCTCTTTTCAATATTTGTTATTATAACCATCTTACCAGTGTATTCCAAACTATTATCTCAGTTTCATTTTCCTATAAAACAAAGTTCAACTCTGCAAGTGTGCTCTCTTCTTATAGTGATTGAGAACTTCAACTTAAATCTTACTTTACTGAATTCAACTAGATTGCCAATCTAGGGATTAGAGAAGGTATTATAAATTTCTATTTTTTTTCCTGAAACTAATGGATAGGAATGATTACTTTTTTCTTCCAACAACTATGCATCACGAAGCTGTTCCTCTCTGAAAGATTTTTCAATATCTTCTTTCTCCTTTCTGAGTACTGTTAGCCTTTGCTCATCTAATAAAAAAAGGACACCAAAATACTGTTAATAGTAGTCTAAGCACGAACTTTTTTGTTTATCAGCAAATTACAGTCCACTTATCACTGAGCTTCAGTTAAGAGAATTGTATTGGATGATCCTTGTGACACCAGAGTAGTTTCAAGTGAAAAACTGAGGACAACTTACAATTTTGAATAGCTTCTTTGGAGGACTCCAGTTTCACCTATAATGACATCAGCTGATCTTGAAAGCTGCTGAACTCACCAATATTTTATCTTCCAAAAACACCTTGTTGTTCTCCGCTGTGGGAAAAGAAAGTGATAATAACCAGGATATCAGTGAGTCAAAACTAGACGAAAATAATGGTACCACTTCTTATGCTACGACCTATTATCAACAACAAACGGCATCAAATGAGGAGGAGCAGGTTCATAGCAGAATGGAGATGCAGGATACTGCCACTTCTTAAATACCGTCGTCGGTGTCTTCTCCAGATCCTTTGTCTGGTGAACGGCGGAGGAAGATAAAGATGATGATGATTTCTTCATCTCAACCGTTGTCCAATCTCGCGATTCAGGTGACGTGATGAGAGGAATTGACACTTCAATCGACTCCATTGCCGCCGTGCGCCGGCGAGATGTGTGGTCAGCTTTTCTTATCGGACATTGATTTGGAATGGAGATCGAAAGAAGCTTGATGTTAATGGCGATTGATTGAAAAGAGAGACGGTTTTGCAGGGGAAATTTGACTAAATAACCTCAAAGATGAGGTTATTTGAGCCGGTGGTAAGTTACTAATTAAATTGCGCTCGTGGTCTTTTTATTTTTTTTTGACGAAATTGCCCTTGTAGCGAAACGCTAAGGGACTTAGCGTTTCGCTAAGTGGATTAGGTTTAGTATAAATACTTAAATTTTTCCATTTCTTTCATTTTCTTTCTCTCTCTTCGCTCTCTTCTCTTGTTCTTTCTTTGACGGCGGCGACGGAGGCGACATAGCTTACATGATCTTGATTTCAAACCCTAACCCTAAACTTATTTTGCATGCAGGTGAAGGATTCTAAGGATTTGAAGGTCGAAGAAAAAAGGAGAAGAAGATCTTCATTTCAAACCTTAACCTAATTCGATTTATGTCCATGTTTTCATTATCTTATCTTCATTTCAAACCCTTCGATTTAATCTGTTCTTATTTGGTTCATATTGGTTCCGTTTCAGGGAAGATTCGCTAAGTGTTTACCGTTTCGCTAAGTGCTTATCGTTTCGCTAAGTGCTTACCGTTTCGCTAAGTGCTTATCGTTTCGCTAAGTGCTTATCGTTTCGCTAAGTGCTTACTGTTTCGCTAAGTGCTTACCGTTTCGCTAAGTGCTTACCTTTTTGTTTCTTTTTTAGACCTTGTTCGTATAAGGGTATGAAAAAAATGTTTTATGCAACTAATTAAAAATTTCACTGAAATCTCTTGCATATGGTGCAGACTGATAAGGAGTCAAAGATGAGGAGCGATAGTTATAATCCATTTTTTGAAGATCATCACTCCCATGAGTACATATACTGAGCTTTGCGACTTATTGTTGCCTTTATGATGAAGACTCTTTGTTTAGATCGGGATGGATGGAATGATGTATTATTATTATTATTAGTTATGTGTGTGTGAATGCTACTTAAGATTAAGATGATGACGATGTTTTGTTGCTTGTTGTAGCAAATACAGTAATGTTCTTTCTTTTTATAAGGTTGCTAGAGAGAACTAAACTAAACTTGGCTATGTAGATATAATTGTTTTAACTTGTGTGCTTTTTGTGGCATTAATATATAATGTTCATTTTTTCAGTACTTTTGACATTCATCGTCTTTTTATTTTGATTGTTTTTATATATGATTAAAAACAAATTCTAGAGTTTACTTTTAAAAAGTATATTAGTTATTGTAAGACGTGAGAAAATAAACTATAAATATCCAAAACAAACCACAAATATATCACTATATTAACTGTGATTTTATGATGGGGATTTAGTCGTTGCGATTTTTTTAAGATTCAAGAGGTACTCTTCGTGACACCTTATTCCTACTATCGGGTCGGTTTTGATACAAGTATCGTTATCCGTGAAGAAATATACTAAAAGTACCTCGAGACCAATATAATCAAGCTCAAGAGGTACCCTAATAAAGGTATTTATAGTTTATTAGTGAAGTACATATTTACAGTAATTGATACAAGTAAACAAATAATTTTTGCTCTTGCTAACACTACAAAAAGCTTCGGGGCTCTTGCTAGCACTACAAAAAGCTCCGGTCCTTTCCTCGGGTTCATAGAGTCGTGTTTCGTTTACCAACAACGGAGGACCCCACAATGCAGGTAGCAACAACAGTTAGGAACAAGATGTCGTCAGTCTCAATGAAACTCCAAAAGAACATTTATTGGAAAGTCTATTGTGTTTTTTTCGCTTCTATTTTTGTTTCCTCTTAGAGGAGATCAACATTTTTTAATTCTATCATATTCTTTCAAAGCATTTATGCTTTGTTCTAATTTAATAACATCATATTCAAAAAAATATTATCTAATAAGTGTAAGATAATGATAGCCTGAAAAAAATTGATCAATAATATAAAATTTGGTGGCAAAAACATATAAAAATGCTAGACAAACCAAATATAACGAATGATGAGACTGATGGTTGATGAAATAGCTAGACAACTCGATATAGCAAACATATTAGGAAATGTGTTTTACAATCAATGTTTCATCGAAATGGATGTAAAGAAGAAACTCGTCATTATCTGCAATGACAATATTATCTGATTTATTTGCAGAGAACATCATCTATTATTGCAGCCAAACTTGAACATATACAACAAACAAAATAAGTAAGAAAAGAGAATTGTGATCAAATTCATTAGTAAACATCCCACCTCTCTTTCTTTCTTTCTCTCTAGCTATATTCAAAAATTACAACAAATTATCTTTCTTCAATCTCCCCTGTCTGGATGATGTATATGTTTCTTCTCCATGTCTTGACGGGGATTGGGGAAGAAGTAGAAGAAGACTACCTCAAATTCAGCACTTGCGTCCTCCTCGTGAGTTATGAGCTCCTTGAAACCACCTATCCCATCCTACCACTGCTGGACCTTTAGTGTTGCATGCAGTTCAGTTCAATTCATTCTCAACAATGTTAATAATCTATCATCTATCTATCTATCTACTACTGCTCTTAACTCTTTCTATAAATCAAACTGTTAACAACAAATAAAATGTAAAGGTATTGATGAAATTGTACATACATATGGAGCAAAAGATCAGAAATACTTTGTCCAAAATTATCTATCATCTTTCTATCTACTACTGCTATTATTTTCGTTTATTGATTATCTAAATACATAATGATCTCCAATATACACCATAAGAAAATATATCTATGTACTTTAAACCGGCACACTTTGTCCAAAATTATCTAAATGGTTGAAAATGCTTAACATATCTTTTGTATTATGTATAATCTTCAAAAAGAGATGGGAAAATCTCTAGATAGCTTAACAATGCATAATAATAATAATAATAAAAAATAGGGTTCAATATATCCATTTCGAAATGTTAAGCACTTAGCGAAACGCTAAGCACTTAGCGAAACGCTAAGCACTTAGCGAAACGGAAAGTAAACCCTAAACAACAGATTCGAAGATGCATAAACCAAACATCAATAATAAATTTGAAGTATCATAGGATAAACGTACCAAGTGGAATCGTGCTTGTGCTCGTCGTGGAGCTCATCGTCGTGGATTTCGCCGTCGCCGCCGATTGTCGCCGCCCACTTTAGAGAGAAGGAGGAGAAGAGCGGGAAGAGAGAGAAGGAGAAAAAAAGAAATGAAAAAAAATAGGCTGGAATATATTAAATAGTAAGGGTAATCTGGACATTTCACACCTTAGCACTTAGCGAAACGCTAAGTCCCTTAGCGTTTCGCTACAAGGGCAATTTCGTCCAAAAAAAATAAAAAGACCACGAGCGCAATTTAATTAGTAATTTACCACCCGCTCAAATAACCTCATCTTTGAGGTTATTTAGTCAAATTTCCCGTTTTGCAGAGGCTCCACTTTTTCTTTTTCCAAAAGAAAACACGTTCAAAAAAGTGATCTATATCTCTCCTAGGGAAATTTGACTAAATAACCTCAAAGACGAGGTTATTTGAGCTGGTCGTAAATTACTAATTAAATTGCGCTCGTGGTCTTTTTATTTTTATTTTTGACAAAATTGCCCTTGTAGCGAAACGCTAAGAGACTTAACGTTTCGCTAAGTAGATTAGGTTTAGTATAAATACTTAAATTTTTCCACTTCCTTCATTTTCTTTCTCTCTCTTCGCTCTCTTCTCTTATTATTTCTTTGACGGCGGCGACGGAGGCAGCGGCTACGGCGACAGATGCGGCGGCTACGGCGACGGAGGCGGCATAGCTTACATGATCTTGATTTCAAACCCTAACCTAAATCGATTTATGTTTTTATTTACACGATTTTCATTTCAAACCCTAACCCTAAACTTATTTTGTATGCAGGTGAATGATTCTAAGGATTTGAAGGTTGAAGAACAAAGGAGAAGAAGATCTTCATTTCAAACCTTAACCTAATTCGATTTATGTTCATGTTTCCATTATCTTATCTTCATTTCAAACCCTTTGATTTAACCTGTTCTTATTTGGTTCATATTGGTTCCGTTTCAGGGAAGATTCGCTAAGTGTTTACCGTTTCGCTAAGTGCTTATCGTTTCGCTAAGTGCTTATCGTTTCGCTAAGTGCTTACCGTTTCACTAAGTGTTTACCGTTTCGTTAAGTGCTTACTGTTTCGCTAAGTGATTACCGTTTCGCTAAATACTTACCGTTTCGCTAAGTGCTTACCGTTTCGCTAAGTGCTTACCATTTCGCTAAGTGCTTATCGTTTCGCTAAGTGCTTACCTTTTTGTTTCTTTAGTTGTAAAGAATTGTTTTTGTTATTATATTTTATCCCCGCAACGGCGTTTCTTTTTTAGACCTTATTCAGATAAGGGTTTGAAAAAAATGTTTTATGCAACTAATTGAAAATTTCACTGAAATCTCTTGCATATGGTGCAGACTGATAAGGAGTAAAAGATGAGGAGCGATAGTTATAATCCATTTTTTGAAGATCATCACTCCCATGAGTACAGATACTGAGCTTTGCGACTTATTGTTGCCTTTATGATGAAGACTCTTTGTTTAGATCGGGATGGATGGAATGATGTATTATTATTATTAGTTATGTGTGTGAATGCTACTTAAGATTAAGATGATGACGATGTTTTGCTGTTTGTTGCAGCAAATACAGTTCATGTTCTTTCTTTTTATAAGGTTGCTAGAGACAACTAAACTAAACTTGACTATGTAGATATAATTGTTTTAATTTGTGTGCTTCTTGTGGCATTAATATATAATGTTTATTTTTTCAGTACTTTTGACATTCATCATCTTTTTATTTTGATTGTTTTTATATATGATTAAAAACAAATTCTAGAGTTTACTCTTAAAAAGTATATTAGTTATTGTAAGACGTGAGAAAATAGACTATAAATATCCAAAACAAACCACAAATATATCACTATATTAACTGTGATTTTATGATGGGGATTTAGTCGTCGCGGTCTCTTTAAGATTCAAGAGGTACTCTTCGTGACACCTTATTCCTACTATCGGGTCGGTTTTGATACAAGTATCATTACCCGTGAAGAAATATACTAAAAGTACCTCGAGACCAATATAATCAAGCTCAAAAGGTACCCTATAAATGTATTTATAGTTTATTAGTGAAGTACATATTTACAGTAATTGATACAAATAAACAAATAATCTTTGCTCTTGCTAACACTACAAAAAGCTTCGGGGGCTCCTGCTAGCACTACAAAAAGCTCCGGTCCTTTCCTCGGGTTCATAGAGTCGTGTTTCGTTTACCAACAACGGAGGACCTCACAATGCAGGTAGCAACAACAGTTAGGAACAACATGTCGTCAGCCTCAATGAAATTCCAAAAGAACATTTATTGGAAAGTCTATTGTGTTTTAAAATCAATGTTTCATCGAAATGGATGTAAAGAAGAAACTCGTCATTATCTGTAATGACAATATTATCTGATTTATTTGCAGAGAACATCATCTATTATTGCAGCCAAACTTGAACATATACAAACAAACAAAAGAAGTAAGAAAAGAGAATTGTGATCAAATTCATTAGTAATCAATGGCAATTATAACAATGACAAAATTACAACAACAATAACCAAAATTACAAAGCCAAAAAACACCAACTTCATCAACATCCCACCTCTCTTTCTTTCTTTCTCTCTAGTTATATTAAAAAATTACAACAAATTATCTTCCTTCAATCTCCCCTGTCTGGATGATGTATATGTTTCTTCTCCATGTCTTGACGGGGATTGGGGAAGAAGTAAAAGAAGATTACCTCAAATTCAGCGCTTGCGTCCTCCTCGTGAGTTATGAGCTCCTTGAAACCACCTATCCCATCCTACCACTGCTGGACCTTTAGTGCTGCATGCAGTTCAGTTCAGTTCATTCTCAACAATGTTAATCATCTATCATCTATATATCTACTACTGCTCTTAACTCTTTCTATAAATCAAACAAATTAACAGCAAATAAAATGTAAAGGGATTGATGAAATTGTACATACACAGAGAGCAAAGGATCAGACAGACTTTGTCCAACATTATCTATCATCTATCTATCTACTACTGCTATTATTTCCGTTTCTTGATTATCTAAATACATAATGATCTCCAATATACACCATAAGAAAATATATCTATGTACTTTAAACAGACAGACTTTGTCCAAAATTATCTAAATGGTTGAAAATGTTTAACATATCCTGTATAATCTTCAAAAGAGATGGGAAAATATCTAGATAGCTTAACAATGCATAATAATAATAATAATAAATAGGGTTCAATATATCCATTTCGAAATGCTAAGCACTTAGCGAAACGCTAAGCACTTAGCGAAACGCTAAGCACTTAGCGAAACGCTAAGCACTTAGCGAAACGCTAAGCACTTAGCGAAACGCTAAGCACTTAGCGAAACGCTAAGCACTTAGCGAAACGCTAAGCACTTAGCGAAACGCTAAGCACTTAGCGAAACGCTAAGCACTTAGCGAAACGGAAAGTAAACCCTAAACAACAGATTTGAAGATGCATAAACCAAACATCAATAATAAATTTGAAGTATCATATGATAAACATACCAAGTGGAACCGTGCTTGTGCTCGTCGTGGAGCTCATCGTCGTGGATTTCGACGTCGCCGCCGATCGCCGCCGATTGCCGCCGCCCAGTTTAGAGAGAAGGAGGAGAATAGCGGGAAGAGAGAGAAAGAGAAAAAAAGAAATGAAAAAAATAGACTGAGATATATTAAATAGTAAGGGTAATCTGGACATTTCACACATTACCACTTACGCTAAGCACTTAGCGAAACGCTAAGCACTTAGCGAAACGCTAAGCACTTAGCGAAACGCTAAGCACTTAGCGAAACGCTAAGCACTTAGCGAAACGCTAAGCACTTAGCGAAACGCTAAGCACTTAGCGAAACGCTAAGCACTTAGCGAAACGGAAAGTAAACCCTAAACAACAGATTTGAAGATGCATAAACCAAACATCAATAATAAATTTGAAGTATCATATGATAAACATACCAAGTGGAACCGTGCTTGTGCTCGTCGTGGAGCTCATCGTCGTGGATTTCGACGTCGCCGCCGATCGCCGCCGATTGCCGCCGCCCAGTTTAGAGAGAAGGAGGAGAATAGCGGGAAGAGAGAGAAAGAGAAAAAAAGAAATGAAAAAAATAGACTGAGATATATTAAATAGTAAGGGTAATCTGGACATTTCACACATTACCACTTACCATTTCTCTACAAGGACAATTTGGTCAAAAAAAATAAAAAGACCACGAGCGCAATTTAATTAACAATTTACCACCAGCTCAAATAACCTCATCTTTGAGGTTATTTAGTCAAATTTACCCTCTCCTAGGCTCTCCTAGTTATAAGTATTGACAATGAAATATTAAATATAAACTAGCATTTAGCCCGTGCATTTGCACGAGTAATAATATAAAAAACCGTGAAAAAAATTACGGATAACATTTTTAATTTTATTTTTAACCGTTTTAAATTTATGGGTGGGTCAACACATAATTCGACCCAAGTATATCCATTTACTCAACATTATTATATATTAGTTAGTTAAAAAGTTGAACTTATATTAATATTAAAACATCCCGCATTTATCAAATTTGGTGTTTGAATTTAATATATAAAGTCTTTGTACCCTAGTTGGTTAAAGAGTTGTACTTGTTTTGTTAGGTTGCAAGTTCGAAACATACCTCTAGCATTTTTAATTTTATTTTTAACCGTTTTAAATTTAAAAACGGGTAAACCCACAATCCGACCCAAGTATCCAAATTAACCACAGCTCTCGACCCGACAATCCGGACACTTTAAAAATTAAGCATCATTATATATATATAGATTAGTTAGTTAAAAAGTTGAACTTATATTAATGTTAAAACGTCCCGCGTTTATCAAATTTGGTGTTGAATTTAAAATATAAAGTCTTTGTAGCCTAGTTGGTTAAAGAGTTGTACTTGTTTTGTTAGGTTGCAAGTTCGAAACATACCTCTAGCATTTTTAATTTTATTTTTAACCGTTTTAAATTTAAAAACGGGTAAACCCACAATCCGACCCAAGTACCCAAATTAACCACAGCTCTCGACCCGGCAATCCGGACACTTTAAAAATTAAGCATCATTATATATATATAAATTAGTTAGTTAAAAAGTTGAACTTATATTAATGTTAAAACGTCTCGCGTTTATCAAATTTGGTGTTGAATTTAAAATATAAAGTCTTTGTAGCCTAGTTGGTTAAAGAGTTGTACTTGTTTTGTTAGGTTGCAAGTTCGAAACATACCTCTAGCATTTTTAATTTTATTTTTAACCGTTTTAAATTTAAAAACGGGTAAACCCACAATCCGACCCAAGTATCCAAATTAACCACAGCTCTCGACCCGGCAATCCGGACACTTTAAAAATTAAGCATCATTATATATATATAGATAAGAAAAATCAACATAAATAGTAAAAACTAAAAACATTAAAAAAAAATCACATTTACTTATATATCTATTTAAGATTCCCACAAATTATCCAAATATTAACAAGAATGGTAAAATAATTTTAAAAATTAAACTAAACCCTGATTACCACCTTTGGTGTAAACCCATTATTCAGCAACATTATTTGCCCCATTTTTTAATAAGCCAAACAATGTTAATTTTGGTTCTAATCTATTATATTCATAATTTTTTTTTTCTACACTAGCAATGTGGGAATAAACATAGTTTACATAAAAATATATAAGCTAACATAAAACTAAGTTTTGTGATTTGTGATTATTTTATAAGATTCAGCATGCGAACCCGTTTGGACCGACCAACCAAGGGCATAAACATGGGTCACAGGCCCATGTTATAAGCCCATCAATAATATTAAGAACTCTAATCACTTATACACATACTATTGTATTTGTAAAGAAAGGATGTGGGAAAAACTTTGCCTTACATAAAAAAAAAATCAAAGTAAGCAGAACTTCTCATTCACAGAGAACCTTCTGAAAACCAAATAAGAGAATCACATTTTTTCGTTATTAGGAACCTTTCCGGCTTAGAAGTTTTTTATACACACATCAAAACATCAGAATCAAAGAAAAAGTACAAACAGTCCATTCAATACATCACACACATCCACTTTGAAGTAAATCAATGACATGAGAGTCAGTTTCCTTTAGGGAAAGAAATACAATCAATTGTATTATGAGAGGACTAATGTTCAATAGACACATAGCTTGAAACCAAAAAGAAACAAGTATCTAATAGTATATTAGATGATACCCTCTGTTTCTCAAACTAATGTATATCATTAACCAAAAAGGAAGTTGCAACATTAAATGGTCACCACATTATACAAGTCTAACTACCTTCTCCCAGTAGAGTGTAAAGTCAATTATCTTTTTTTTTTGTTGAACTTAAGTCTTAAGTACTAGGTGGACTACATCTACTAGAACCACAGTCAAAGAGAAGCAATGTTAACATATAAGGAAACATAAACTCAAGGTTAATAGATCCCCTAATTGAACAAGGCTCTGTAACAAAAATGTTTTTAGAAAAAAATTCATAATAAGCAGAGTTTGAGGTTTTTTCCTCTATAAATGATTACCTTCTTGGGAGGAAACAAATTTCTCCATGTCACTACCAGCATATTTAGCTGAAAAAATTATAACTACTAATAATTAGAAAATAATGATATATGAGTACTTTGAGTGGATAAAGTACAATAGAAGTGTCTATAGGCAAAAAAGTCACCTCCACTAGTGTCTGCTCGGATGCAAGGGCCAGAAGATTGTCCTAATCAATGAAAGGAAAACAATTAATATATTTTCTGCCAGAATGAGATTGTCCCTCTTCTTTTATATCTTCTAGCTCTTTTAGATTATTAATAATATTTACCTACACCGCATTAAGAGGGACATCACCAGAAGAAACTGCTGCAATGACATTCGATAAACAAATTCCAAATTATACTCTCCTCACAATTTTAGCAAACAGTGCAACAAATTCTCTCTTTTGAAAACAAGGTAACAAGAGTGCGCAAGAAAATCCTAAAATAAAAAAAAACAATTGAGAGATCAAGTCATATTAATAAGCATAGATCGTCTATATTTCAACCAAATAAGACAACATCATGTACTACTGACTAACCTTCACAACAGAAGCAAAGTTATCATTCAATATTATTATATCTAAACTATCTTTTGTGACTTTTGTTCCTTGGATGACCTTTGAGATCAATATCAGCCTAAAAGAAGGACAACATGTCACCTTTAAATTCCAAAGTTAAAAAGAAAGGTAGCAAACATTTTCAACTGAATAGAGAAAAATAAAAATATTCAACAACCGTAAAAGATGCACAATAACAATAGCTGATTGATTAAAGATTCACAACCAGGTCAACTGAATAGAGGAAAAAAGTCTACTGTGTAAAAATTCACATTTGAAATGTATTATGTATAATAAACTAGATAGAAAAACATAACTGCATACAAAGGAAATTCATATTTTCATTGGTTTCACATATGGAAGAAAAAAAACAATTGAAGATGACAATTTAAAGAGCACACCGCCTAAAGAAAACAGAGAACGATATGCCATGGACAGTGAAGAAGAGACAAAAAAAATCGTAGAGATGAAGGATTCTACAAGAAATCAAATCTAAAGTAACTGATAACAAATTGAA
>NW_025919423.1:5000-7434 GCF_907164915.1 Impatiens glandulifera
GCAATATTGAAAAGAATATGAACTAGGTAGGGTAGTATTGACTTGTTTATTTAGCAAATATTTCACAATTAAGACTTTGACGACCGACCGACCCACCCACCCTATAAGTTACTATAAGTGAAGTGGCTTTGTAATAGTATTGATATCTATCTATCTATCTAGTTGAGTAATCATTATCTAAAGATTGCATGTCTTTAACAGAAAATATAACATCTTATGACAGATAAGTTGGATTGAGTAGAAAATAAAAAGGAATTGACAAGGAAGAAGTAAAAACAGTGGGTAACGTACTAGTAACCATCTCTTAGACCTCCGAATTTCTCTTGGCCGGCAGTGTCCCAGCAGTAGAACCTTATCTTGCCAAAATTCGTGGTGAAATCCAATGGATGAACTTCCACACCAATAGTCGCTGCAAACCAAGCGAGAAGATGTTAATATGTGTTTGCATAATTAAGATAAAACGAAGAATAAGGAAAAACAAAAACAAGAAGAGATGGCGCTGCTTACGTTCGTATTTCTTCTCGAATTCTCCAGTGAGATGGCGTTTAACAAAAGTTGTTTTACCTGTTGTATTCAGAACAAACAATCATATCATATAAAGATAAAATCTAATAATAAGAGGCAAATGAAAATACTGGAGAATCCAAGATAGGTTCTATAACAATATTATTAGTTGGGAAGAAATGAAAGATGAAGAAAATAGAGAGAAATCAGATACCTGTGCCGCCATCGCCGACGATGACAAGCTTGAAGCTCGGATAGTCGACAGTTTGTTGATTAGGAAGTGCCTGCGATGAAAAACTAGATGTTAAAGATGGACATGAAGAAATAGTACAAATTCAGAGAGAGAGAGAGAAACTACCGTGGGTAATTTTTGTGATTGATTGAAGGATTCAAAAATTTGAACGAGTAGAAGAATGAGGCAGAAATAGATGCGCTGATTGCCTCTTTAAGTATAAATAGTACGTGTTACTTACTGCTTTTAGTCAAGAAGTGAATAGCCCACATAATAACATATAATATGCATCGTAACACAAATCCAATGAAATAATAGGCCATGTAATATTGCTTACCTCCATGGTTTGGAAACTTCTTCAATATGGCATCTGCTGCCTTCAAACCCTTCTTATACTGCTTTGTTTCATATGATTTCTGCAAGTATGACATTCATTAGGGCACGTATCCACTGTAACTATCACATACAGATATCTAAACAGTGTTGGTCATTATTGGAACTTAACCATAAAAGAAATTCCCATACAACATCGTTAACAGTTGGAACTTTTCACAACCATGATTTCGAAACCCTAAACAAAAAATAAATCAGATTCGATTGCCACTAAGAACGCTCTTAATTCAAAGGGTGGCATTATAGCAACCACCCAAGGAAAAAATCCGGGTCACAAAAAAAACAACTAAACCTGAAACATCACCCGCCAACCCTTTTAGGTGGAATCCATTAAACTCTACATTAAAACCCGCCCAATACACACAGCCAATTCACAAGCCATGATAAGGCCCGTGCTATATGTTTAATTATAATCCAATATATAAATAAAATTTCCTTCTTCTCTAGCAATGTGGGAATTACTTATCACTTAAAAAAAAAAACTGAATATAGAGCAAAGTGTTTAACATTTGGCTGTAATAGAACCTAACAATGCATCTGTGCTGCTCCCTCGGCAGTTGTACAGACCAGTTGAAACAAAGGATGGAGATCCTCTTATTTATTTCTCAGGATCGACTCATCTCATCAATAATTAGTTATTTGGATTCCTTTTTTGTGTTACCCTTGCCTGGTTGAATGGTCAAACAAACACAACTTAGAACTTCAGTGTCAGGCCTTGGGGATACCTAAAGAAACATTTCGAAGCTCTATCTCTCCATTCACCTCATCCAGTGTTTTTCCAGACTATTCATAACGGGAACTTCAGTTGCAGCATTATGAAGAATCAAAGCCAGGGTGTCTCCCACCAACGCTCTCAAAAGAGCGGCGTCTGTGGAAAGTCTTGCTCAAATGGAGATAGCTCACCACTCTCAAGATTGCAGTTGCGCTTCTTCTCCTTAGCATCAATTGATATCCAGTAATAGCTTCTCTTAGGGCATCACTCTGAAGCTTGCTGTAGATAGAAAATGAAAAAAATACTATTAATAATCAAACAAGTGAGCAAAAAAGGAACAGATCCAGAGACTTCTTCCAAGACAAGAACGTTATAGCAAATGTAGATCAGCAATACATCTGTATGCTAAATTAACATTTATAAGCAGAGTGATAAATTGATAATTATCATGCAGTGCATAATAAGCATTTGATCATCATGTATGAATATACCATTAAACAAAGATCATTCAGAAATTTCTATCAAATTTAAGAAATGACATGCCAAGTCTAAGGAAGCCACTTCGGCAATCCACCTCGTAAAAATGCACCACA
>NW_025919424.1:0-1000 GCF_907164915.1 Impatiens glandulifera
ACTCATATATTAACAAATTATCTTTATTTATGTAGACAAAAAAATATTAATAATGACCGTGAATGCATCTTCATCTGTTCGGTCATCTCCAATATATATAGGGATTAAATCTTTGCTGGAGTTGGAGATGTCCTTAAACGTCTCCAACAAGTATTTAAGGGCATCGCCCTTATCCCACTTTATGGAGGGCCTTATCTCAGTCACTTTTATTCCCCCAGTTGTGTGAAACATTGGCCAATTTTTTAATATCGATTGCACTCTGTTCTGTAGAGTGCTAAGATCCTGAAATAATTTTCAACCAAATTTTAGTTTTGAGTATATTATACAAATATGTTTTCAAAAACATAAGAATTTTACCTTTTCATTCACGTGTCGGTAGTGGATAGAGAGACAATATCTATTGTCTTCTATTAATGAACCAGGTATATCTTTCATCCCCTCCTCCATTTGAGCTTTTATCTGAAAATTTGAATAATTTAAGTTTACTCAAAATCACTTGTAAAATTTACAATTTTTACGTACAGCTTTAATGGAAGGAAGATATTCTTCCGCCGGTCGGAAAATGATATACTGATTTCCCTACACAATAAAATCAAAAAAAGATTAAAAACATATTTATTCAAAATAATAATCACAAGTATAGTTTAAGCAATCTTAATAAATAACCAAACCTTTTCATCAGTTCTATCGGATCTATATTTCCCACTATAAGTATTGTTTTTGGTGGGTGGACCTATAATGTCCATGCCATGACTCCCCGCATAGTATATTTCTTCTAACTTAACAAAGTTAGACACCTGTACGATATATATACATGACAATATGTTAAAATTCTCCGACCTTTAATTAAAATTATTGTTAAATGAAAATGTACTCACTTTCTGCCGACTTCTCCCACTAATAATGGCAGTTGGGAACCTTTTAGCAACTTCTCTCACGGCGACACGCATCTGTGTATTTGTATATAATAAAACATGATTCAATGTTATTTACAAATAAG
>NW_025919425.1:0-1151 GCF_907164915.1 Impatiens glandulifera
ATGACAGAATCTCACACTTTCAAACCTTCAGCATACATGTTGTCTCGTTTGCCTAAATATTGAATTACTTTTCAATTGGATTAAGTGAAGATACACTAGAACTATAGTCCAATTGTGAAACTTATGTTGTACTTTGCATAAACAAGATCCACCTAGACAATATGCAAATAAATCTTGACAAAAACTCCAACAAAACCTATCACTTGTACATTGGTTGGAATTCGATTCGGTAAATTTACAGTGGATGCTTCTAATGCGGTAACACCTAACATATGTTAATATAAAATAAATATTCAGAATATTTAAGATGTAATAAAAATTAAATAAATAATATTTAAAGATTATATAATAACTATTTATAGGGTGCAAAAATTACCTAACATCATGATATAAAACATCAATGTAATACGTATAAATACCTTCTCCATTTGTTTTTTTTTTCTTTTTAAAGTATCTTTCAACTCAATAGCACAATAAACTAATGAAGATTTATTTATCTCTATTCTCATACAATATATATAGTGTCAATTTGTTTTTATTATTGGAAAGAAATCTAATTAAATAAATAGGTAATTTTCTTTCATTATTGAAAAGAAATAAAATATAATTTATTTATTGATTTTAATTATTTTAATTTAATTAAAGTGAAAAGTAACCAATTAAAAATTAAGTTAATTTGTTTTTATTATTGAAAAAAAATCAAATCAATCAAATCTATTTATTTATTTAATTACTCCAACTTAATTAAAAGTAAAAAGTAATCAATTAAATAATCAATTGTTTTTATTATTAAAAAGAAAAAGAAATAAAATCTAATTTTTATTAATTTTAATTACTCCAAGTTAGTTAAATTGAAAAGTAACAAATTAATTATTAAAATAAAATACAACAGACAAATTAAATAAAATTAATTTTTATAATAAAATAAATAAATAAAAACATTAAAAAACTTACTCTATTAGTTTATTTTTTCAAGTGGTCGAGCCAATCAAAGATGAAGACCTAGCCCAATGCAAGTTTGGTTTCCAAATTAAATAAAACTAAGATTGGACTGTTATTGGTTTAGATCTAAAAGTAAAAAAAAAAATATTCTTTCATTCTCAACCACACGTATTTCATGACACACAAAAAAGCACTAATTAAAATAAAGA
>NW_025919426.1:0-1015 GCF_907164915.1 Impatiens glandulifera
CTATTTTATGCAAACTCTCTTATCCTGCAGTTAATACACATCATTTCATTTATTGCCTGGACAATAGGATAGTCCCTAAACTAGTATTTAAGTGGAGCAAACATTCACCACAATACTCACAAGTCACAAGAACCTCTCTCACTAAGGCAAAAATGTCTCAGTTTCCTAACATCCTTCAAGTCGATTTTCGATCCTGCTCAACCACTGAGCAGTATGATATATACAAGATGATAAAATCGTTGGAGGAAACCGGCCTTGAGAGTTTCCTATGTGCTAAGCACTCCATCTATCCAGACTCCGTTCTGGAGTTCTTCCACAATGCAAGGGTGTTTCGGGGCACTCCCCATTTTGAGACCCACATCCAGTCCATTTTGAGACTATTCAGGATCTTGCGGGATTTGAAAACCGCGCTTTACTTGTCGGCCCACCCCCTCTCCGGTGGAACACTTTGGGCCAAAAACCCAACTTGATAGTCACGGTCAGCTACTGCTCGAAATCGTGACCCGGTCAATTCTGTGTCAATCGCCTAATCAACGGTATTCCAAGAATACCTACAACATCATGACCAACATTCTTTGCAAATCGGCCATCAACTGGTCATCGATCATATGGGAAAACTTAAAGAATATGGTATTGACCAAGAAAGGTCTCGGGTATGCACCGTATATCAGCAAGCTGATCCTTGGGTACCGACCAGAGTTCGGACCGGGCACACCGACTTCCTCTTCAAACATCCTCAACAGTGATTCGGCAAGAGAACGACTCTGGAGAATGTCTTTTGAATAGGCTATACTTTACATTGTTTCTCTATGCCTATCTCTGTACCGAATCTTATAATCGGTTTTCTTCATCTGCTATTTCTTGAATTCCATTATCATTTCAGTTTAAATGACCGTGTCTTCTTAACTCTTTGAACATTTATCTAAGTAACCGGTTCACATCTTCAATCTATAACCGCGTTCTTATCCGGTCTTATAAAATCTGCTTAAAACTGTTAACACTCTGATCAATCAAA
>NW_025919427.1:0-22649 GCF_907164915.1 Impatiens glandulifera
TTTTTCTCTTCTTCATCTTCTTATTACCATTTTCCTTCAACCTCTTTTATCTTCATCTTTCCTTCATTTGTCTGAATTATCAGATACAAAAGTTGGTTTTGATATCGAACCAGACATACGATTCTATTATCCATAAGCATGAGATCAATGATCTAATTCAAAAGGAGGATTGGAAGGGATAGCGCATAACTCTGTGTGTATCCGGTAGATGGAAACAAGACATCGTCCTCTAATATTAAAAAATATATAATGAGATTAAGAAAAAATAACAGTTCAAAATAAATAAATTAAAGATTGATAAAAAAATCTAATTATTAGTCTGGTTTTGAATTTTAATGCTTATATTTTTCACATTAATAATAATTAAAATTTATACACACTTTAAATGTTTAATAATTAAATATATTTGTAATTATAGTATATGTGATATAAGTTAAAAATTAAATTATAATAATACTTTAGAAAAATGATAATTTCAAAAGAGTTAAAACTTGTTAAAAATTTGGTTTTTATTTTAATTAAAAATAAATAAACAATTAATATTAAGCACAAACACAACTTTGTAAGAAATAAAAATTGTAACTAAAAAATCAAGTATATATAGTCTTATTTTTTAATAAAATTTTCAACTATTTGAAAAAAAATGAATAAAACGAAAAAAATCACGAATAATAATACTCTTGATAATGAAGTTGAATGTACCTATTTCCCATCCATGCTAACTCTTTCCAACAAAGACAACAAACTTAGTTTTTCTTTTTTATTTATTTATTTTTTCTTTAGTGTATGCATGCTCTACTCAAATTTAATAAAATCCATTTTTACAAGTTTTCCAAATATATTAGATTTAGCCCTCACAAGCCAATCTGATAATATCCATAATTCATTCTTTAATCTAATTTAAATTGATGTTCCTTATATCTAAATTGGAACTTATTGTGACAGCTAATAACATAACAGTGAGTAGTAATTTTTCATTGAAAATGAGTAATTAAATTAGAGACAAATATTTAAAAAAAAAAGGTTATAAATTAAAAATACAAATAATTCATTCTTAGTATAATAACAACATATATATGATTGAGTATTAATATTTATTTATTAAGTCTTCATTTAGTTTGGGGTATAAGATTATAGATACAACATAATTGTACGTGCAATATATTTGTATGGTGTCTGGTTTTAAAATTTTGTATATATAGTAAATAAACAAATTACAAATTATACTTTATATTATGTCAAAATAATAACTGGTGCAAACTCTTACTAAAGTTTTTATTCCATTAATACTCTTTTTTCTCTCTTCATCTTCTTATTATCATTTTCCTTTAACCTCTTTTATCTTCATCTTCCTTCATTTGCCTAAGTTATCAGATACAAAAGTTGGTTTTGATATCGAACCAGACATACGATTCTATTATCCATAAGCATGAGATCAATGATTTAATTCAAAAGGAGGATTGGAAGGGATAACGCATAACTCCTTGTGAATCCGGTAGATGGAAACAAGACATCGTCCTCTAATATTAAAAAATATATAATGAGATTAAGAAAAAATAACAGTTCAAAAATAAATAAATTAAAGATTGATAAAAAAATCTAATTATTAGTCTGATTTTGAATTTTAATGCTTATATTTTTCCTATTAATAATAATTAAAATTTATACACACTTTAAATGTTTAATAATTAAATATATTTGTAATTATAGTATATGTGATATAAGTTAAAAATTAAATTATAATAATACTTTAGAAAAATGATAATTTCAAAAGAGTTAAAACTTGTTAAAAATTTGGTTTTTATTTTAATTAAAAATAAATAAACAATTAATATTAAGCACAAACACAACTTTGTAAGAAATAAAAATTGTAACTAAAAAATCAAGTATATATAGTCTTATTTTTTTAATAAAATTTTCAACTATTTGAAAAAAAATGAATAAAACGAAAAAAATCACGAATAATAATACTCTTGATAATGAAGCTGAATGTACCTATTTCCCATCCATGCTAACTCTTTCCAACAAAGACAACAAACTTAGTTATTCTTTTTTATTTATTTATTTTTTCTTTAGTGTGTGCATTCTCTACTCAAATTTAATAAAATCCATTTTTACAAGTTTTTCAAATATATTGGATTTAGCCCTCACAAGCCAATCTGATAATATCCATAATTCATTCTTTAATCTAATTTAAATTGATGTTCCTTATATCTAAATTGGAACTTATTGTGACAGCTAATAACATAACAGTGAGTAGTAATTTTTCATTGAAAATGAGTAATTAAATTAGAGACAAATATTTTAAAAAAAAGGTAATAAATTAAAAATACAAATAATTCATTCATAGTATAATAACAACATATATATGATTGAGTATTAATATTTATTTATTAAGCCCGCATTTAGTTTTGGGTATAAGATTATAGATACAATATAATTATACGTGCAGTATATTTGTATGGTTTTGGTTTTAAAATTTTGTATATATAGAAAATAAACAAATTACAAATTATACTTTATATTATGTCAAAATAATAACTGATGCAAACTCTTACTAAAGTTTTTATTCCATTAATACTCTTTTTTCTCTTCTTCATCTTCTTATTAAGCCTGCATTTAGTTTGGGGTATAAGATTATAGATACAATATAATTGTTCGTGCAATATATTTGTATGGTGTTTGGTTTTAAAATTTTTTATATATAGTAAATAAAAAAATTACAAATTATACTTTATATTATGTAAAAATAATAACTGGTGCAAACTCTTACTAAAGTTTTTATTCCATTAATACTCCTTTTTCTCTTCTTCATCTTCTTATTACCATTTTCCTTCAACCTCTTTTATCTTCATCTTTCCTTCATTTGCCTAAGTTATCAGATAAAAAAGTTGGTTTTGATATCGAACCAGACATACGATTCTATTATCCATAAGCATGAGATCAATGATCTAATTCAAAAGGAGGATTGGAAGGGTAGTGCATAACTCTGTGTGTATCCGGTAGATGGAAACAAGACATCGTCCTCTAATATTAAAAAATATATAATGAGATTGAGAAAAAATAACAGTTCAAAAATAAATAAATTAAAGATTGATAAAAAAATCTAATTATTAGTCTGATTTTGAATTTTAATACTTATATTTTTCATATTAATAATAATTAAAATTTATACACACTTTAAATGTTTAATAATTAAATATATTTGTAATTATAGTATATGTGATATAAGTTAAAAATTAAATTATTATAATACTTTAGAAAAATGATTAATTTCAAAAGAGTTAAAACTAATTAAAATTTTGGTTTTTATTTTAATTATAAATAAATAAACAATTAAGATTAAGAACAAACACAACTTTGTAAGAAATAAAAATTTTAACTAAAAAATCAAATATATATAGTCTTATTTTTTTAATAAAATTTTCAACTATTTGAAAAAAAAAAGTGAATAAAACGAAAAAAATCACGAATAATAATAATACTCTTAATAATGAAGCTGGATGAACCTATCTCCCATCTATGCTAACTCTTTCCAATAGAGACAACAAACTTATTTTTTATTTATTTATTTTTTATTTATTTTTTTTTCTTTAGTGCGTGCATGCTCTACTCAAATTTAATTAAATTCATTTTTACAAGTTTTTCAAATATATTAGTTTTAGCTCTCACAAGCCAATCTGATACTATCCATAATTCATTTTTTAATCTAATCTAAATCTATGTTCCTTATATCTAAATTAGAACTTATTGTGACAGCTAATAACATAACAATGTGTAGTAATTTTACATTGAAAATGAGTAATTAAATTAGAGACAAATATTTAAAAAAAAATTGGTAATAAATTAAAAATACAAATAATTCATTCTTATTATAATGACAACATATATATGATTGAGTATTAATATTTATTTATTAAGCCTGCATTTGGTTTAGGGTATAAGATTATAGATAGAATATAATTGTACGTGAAGTAAATTTGTATGGTGTTTAGTTTTAAAATTTTGTATATATTGTAAATAAAAAAATTACAAATTATACTTTATATTATGTAAAAATAGTAACTGGTGAAACAAGTTAAAATCCCTTACTAAAGTTTTTATTCCATTAATACTCCTTTTTCTCTTCTTCATCTTCTTATTATCATTTTCCTTCAACCTCTTTTTTCTTCATCTTTCCTTCAATTGCCTATGTTATCAGTTACAAAAGTTGGTTTTTATATCGAACGAGACATACGATTCTATTATCCATAAGCATGTGATCAATGATCTAATTCAAAAGGAGGATTAGAAGGGATAGCGCATAACTCTGTGTGTATCCGGTAGATGGAAACAAAGACATCGTCCTCTAATATTAAAAAATATATAATGAGATTAAGAAAAAATAACAGTTCAAAAATAAATAAATTAAAGATTGATAAAAAAAATCTAATTATTAGTCTGGTTTTGAATTTTAATACTTATATTTTTCATATTAATAATAATTAAAATTTATACACACTTTAAATGTTTAATAATTAAATATATTTGTAATTATAGTATATGTGATATAAGTTAAAAATTAAATTATTATAATACTTTAGAAAAATGATAATTTCAAAAGAGTTAAAACTTATTAAAATTTTGGTTTTTATTTTAATTATAAATAAATAAACAATTAAGATTAAGCACAAACACAACTTTGTAAGAAATAAAAATTTTAACTAAAAAATCAAATATATATAGTCTTCTTTTTTTAATAAAATTTTCAACTATTTGAAAAAAAAAGTGAATAAAACGAAAAAAATCACGAATAATAATAATACTCTTAATAATGAAGCTGGATGACCCTATCTCCCATCTATGCTAACTCTTTCCAATAGAGACAACAAACTTATTTTTTATTTTTTATTTTTTTTTTATTTTTTTTCTTTAGTGCGTGCATGCTCTACTCAAATTTAATTAAATTCATTTTTACAAGTTTTTCAAATATATTAGTTTTAGCTCTCACAAGCCAATCTGATACTATCCATAATTCATTTTTTAATCTAATCTAAATTGATGTTCCTTATATCTAAATTAGAACTTATTGTGACAGCTAATAACATAACAATGTGTAGTAATTTTACATTGAAAATGAGTAATTAAATTAGAGACAAATATTTAAAAAAAAATTGGTAATAAATTAAAAATACAAATAATTCATTCTTATTATAATGACAACATATATATGATTGAGTATTAATATTTATTTATTAAGCCTGCATTTGGTTTGGGGTATAAGATTATAGATAGAATATAATTGTACGTGCAGTAAATTTGTATGGTGTTTAGTTTTAAAATTTTGTATATATTGTAAATAAAAAAATTACAAATTATACTTTATATTATGTAAAAATAGTAACTGATGAAACCAGTTAAAATCCCCTACTAAAGTTTTTATTCCATTAATACTCCTTTTTCTCTTCTTCATCTTCTTATTTTCATTTTCCTTCAACCTCTTTTTTCTTCATCTTTCCTTCAATTGCCCATGTTATCAGATACAAAAGTTGGTTTTTATATCGAACGAGACATACGATTCTATTATTCATAAGCATGTGATCAATAATCTAATTCAAAAGGAGGATTGGAAGGGATAGCGCATAACTCTGTGTGTATCCGGTAGATGGAAACAAAGACATCGTCCTCTAATATTAAAAAATATATAATGAGATTAAGAAAAAATAACAGTTCAAAAATAAATAAATTAAAGATTGATAAAAAAATCTAATTATTAGTCTGGTTTTGAATTTTAATACTTATATTTTTCATATTAATAATAATTAAAATTTATACACACTTTAAATGTTTAATAATTAAATATATTTGTAATTATAGTATATGTGATATAAGTTAAAAATTAAATTATTATAATACTTTAGAAAAATGATAATTTCAAAAGAGTTAAAACTTATTAAAATTTTGGTTTTTATTTTAATTAAAAATAAATAAACAATTAAGATTAAGCACAAACACAACTTTGTAAGAAATAAAAATTTTAACTAAAAAATCAAATATATAGTCTTATTTTTTTAATAAAATTTTCAACTATTTGAAAAAAAAATGAATAAAACGAAAAAAAATTACGAATAATAATAATACTCTTAATAATGAAGTTGGATGAACCTATCTCCCATCTATGTTAACTCTTTCCAATAGAGACAACAAACTTATTTTTTATTTTTTATTTATTTATTTTTTCTTTAGTGCGTGAATGCTCTACTCAAATTTAATTAAATTAATTTTTACAAAATTTTCAAATATATTGGATTTAGCTCTCACAAGCCAATCTGATACTATCCATAATTCATTCTTTAATCTAATATAAATTGATGTTCCTTATATCTAAATTCGAACTTATTGTGACAGCTAATAATATAACAGTGAGTAGTAATTTTACATTGAAAATGAGTAATTAAATTAGAGACAAATATTTAAAAAAATAATTGGTAATAAATTAAAAACACAAATAATTCATTCTTAGTATAATTAAAACACATATATAATTGAGTATTAATATTTATATATTAAGCCTGCATTTGGTTTGGGGTATAAGATTATAGATATAATATAATTGTACGTGCAGTAAATTAGTATGGTGTTTGGTTTAAAATTTTGTGTATATAGTAAATAAACAAATTACAAATTATTCTTTATATTATGTAAAAATAATAACTGGTGAAACCATTTACAAACCCTTACTAAAGTTTTTATTCCATTAATACTCCTTTTTCTCTTCTTCATCTTCTTATTACCGTTTCCTTCAACCTCTTTTATCTTTATCTTTCCTTCATTTGCCTACGTTATCAGATACAAAAGTTGGTTTTGATATCGAACCAGACATACGATTCTATTATCCATAAGCATGAGATCAATGATCTAACTCAAAAGGAGGATTGGAAGGGACAAAGCATAACACCGTGTGTATCCGGTAGATGGAAACAAGACATCGTCCTCTAATATTAAAAAATATATAATGAGATTAAGAAAAAATAACAGTTCAAAAATAAATAAATTAAAGATTGATAAAAAAATCTAATTATTAGTCTGGTTTTGAATTTTAATGCTTATATTTTTCATATTAATAATAATTATAATTTATACACACTTTAAATGTTTAATAATTAAATATATTTGTAATTATAGTATATGTGATGTAAGTTAAAAATTAAATTATTATAATACTTTAGAAAAATATTAATTTCAAAAGAAAAACTTGTTAAAAATTTGGTTTTTATTTTAATTAAAAATAAATAAACAACTAAGATTAAGCACAAACACAACTTTGTAAGAAATAAAAATTGTAACTAAAAAATCAAGTATAGATAGTCTTATTCTTTTAATAAAAGTTTCAACTATTTGAAAAATATAAAAACCTAAAAAAATCACGAATAATAATACACTTGATAATGAAGCTGGATGAACCTATCTCCCATCCATGCTAACTCTTTCCAACAGAGACAACAAACTTAATTTTTCTTTTTTATTTAATTATTTTTTTTAGTGCGTGCACGCTCTACTCAAATTTTATTAAATCTATTTTTACAAGTATTTCAAATATATTGGATTTAGAACTCACAAGCCAATCTGATACGATCCATAATTCATTCTTTAATCTAATCTAAATTGATGTTCCTTATATCTAAATTGGAACTTATAGTGACAAATAATAACATAACAGTGAGTAGTAATTTTACATTGAAAATGAGTAATTAAATTAAAGACAAATATTTAAAAAAATATGTAATTAATTAAAACTACAAATAATTCATTCTTAGTATAATAACAACATATATATGATTGAGTATTAATATTTATATATTAAGCCTGTATTTAGTTTGTGGTATAAGATTATAGATACAATATAATTGTACGTGCATTATATTTGTATGGTGTTTGGTTTAAAATTTAGTATATATAGTAAATAAATAAATTACAAATTATACTTTATATTATGTAAAAATAATAACTAGTGAAACTAGTTACAAACCCTTACTAAAGTTTTTATTCCATTAATACTCCTTTTTCTCTTCTTCATCTTCTTATTACCATTTTTCTTCAACCTCTTTTATCTTCATCATTCTTTCATTTACCTAAGTTATCAGATACAAAAGTTGGTTTTGATATCGAACCAGACATACGATTCTATTATCCATAAGCATGAGATCAATGATTTAATTCAAAAGAAGAATTGGAAGGGATAATGCATAACTCCGTGTGTATTTGGTAGATGGAAACAAGACATCGTCCTCTAATATTAAAAAATATATAATGAGATTAAGAAAAAATAACAGTTCGAAAATAAATAAATTAAAGATTGATAAAAAATCTAATTATTAGTCTTGTTTTGAATTTTATTACTTATATTTTTCATATTAATAATAATTAAAATTTATACACACTTTAAATATTTAATAATTAAATATGTTTTTAATTATAGTATAGTTGATATAAGTTAAAAATTAAATTATTATAATACTTTAGAAAAATGATAATTTCAAAAGAGTTAAAATTTGTTAAAAATCTGGTTTTTATTTTAATTAAAAATAAATAAACAATTAATATTAAGCACAAACACAAATTTGTAAGAAATAAAAATTGTAACTAAAAAATCAAGTATATATAGTCTTATTTTATTAATAAAATTTTCAACTATTTGAAAAAAATAAAATGAATCAAACGAAAAAAAATCACGAATAATAATACTCTTGATAATGAAGTTGGATGAACCTATCTCCCATCCATGGAACTCTTTCCAACAGAGACACCAAACTTAGTTTTTCTTTTTTATTTATTTATTTTTTCTTTAGTGCATGCACGCTCTATTCAAATTTCATTAAATCTATTTTTACAAGTTTTTCAAATATATTGGATTTAGAACTCACAAGCCAATTTGATATTATCCATAATTCATTCTTTAATCTAAACTAAATTGATGTTCCTTATATCTAAATTGGAACTTATTGTGACAGCTTGTTAGGATCTAGATCGCCGATAGTGTACCAGGGTCCGCTAAAGGATAATCTCTGACAACACTAAACGGTTGGCGTTAATCCGGTTAAGAATTAACACCGGTTTCAATACTACATAAGCTATTACAAACCCTTGAACCGAGTTCAAGTGCGGAAGTAGTTTGTTTCAGATTGAAGCAACACACAGGATGAATAAATATGGGATTTGGAGAATATCAGTTTGAAGATTAGTGAGGCGGTTAGAATAATAGGAGTCGGTTAGAATATGGAACCGGTAGGAAATAAAGCACGAGATAGGTTTTTATGGATGTTCGGAGATAAAACTCCTACGTCACCCATTCTTCTCAAACCACGAGAAGGATATTCACTAAGGAATACACAAACACAATACACAATCGAGTCTTATTTACTACTCGATAATCACTCTTACAATTCTCACAGTAATTGTAATACATTTCACAAACACACACTTAAGATTTGTATCTTAGAGAGATAATGACTTTTGATCACTTTTTAATTTTTGGGTTGTTCTCTATGTATATTCTTGCTTCTTCAGCTTATCCTTTTATAGGTGAAATGTGTCAACGGTCACATTTCTTCAACGGACACCTTCAGGGTAATCCTTGAATCTGATTGGTTGATCAGAGGATCAACATAGCATTAAATTCGGTTTAAGCTTCCAAGGCATGGAGTAGACCGTCTTGATTTGTCTTTTCTTGATTATGGAAACTGTCAGTTGGACAGTTGTCTGCACCTGGGAGGTTTCTCCTTTGACTTATACCAGAATGGTAACTTTTCTTCAGGCGATCTTCTGCAGCCTGCAGCATATCATCATACTTGTAAGAATATGGCAATGTCATAGTCTGATCCTTTGATGTCGTCTTCTGTATATGCCCAAAGTGTTTGTTTGCACCAATTTGTAAATTGTTCTTTATTTGATATCCTTGATTTCTTTCTCTAAATAGTCTTTTCGTTGGATTTGTTCTTTGGATTTGGATTGAATTCTTCATTCGAACTAATCATGCTAACCGGGTTTTCAGTTCAACCGGATATCATCAGGTTTTGGATTTGTCATTTGCTTCTTTTAGCCGGTTTGATTACTTGACCGGTTGTGGTTTTTGACCGTTCCTGCACAATAAGTTTGTTTTGTTATGTTCTTATAAACTGGTCAATTTTATCTAACAATTTCTCCCTTTTTGATTATTTTATTTTAAATATTCAAAACCATGCGTCCGGTGGTCGTTTAAAGAGTTTGTTGCTTTGAAAAATATTTTAGAAAAGACTTTGAAAAATTTTGTGAAAAATTTAGACTTTGAAAAATTTTGAGAAATTTTTTTATCTTTTATCTATCAATTTCTCCCTTTTGATTATTTTATTTAATATATTCAAAACCATGCAAGAAGTGAGAAATATGCTGGTTTTCCAAAAATACTTATATATATAGAAAATATGATATGGTAGACATAGGATAAACTAAAGTAGACAGAAAAGAAATAAGTGGAAATTTATTCCCTCTTCTTACCGTTCTTCTTGTTGTCCCTGTATATGATTCCCCGGAGATACTCAGAAATTAATCCTTTTCCTGGACTGCACGGATCGTAGCCTGGTCTGAAAGAGGATGCTCGAGTTCCCGAGTAACCGATTGCTGGTGAACGCTGTGTTGGTGGAGTAGGAGGTGCTTGATAGGCCGGAGATCGGTGAGGAAAGGTACTTGGAGGAACTGTTTGAAGTGGAATTACATTGATCGGAACAACCCGCGTTATTTTCTGCATCGGTGGGAAATTTTCCTCATGTTCATCGGAATCTAATTGTTCCAAGTTGACTTGTGATTCACCGGTTGGTTCAGTAGAGTCGTCAATCATCGGTTGAGCCTTTTTAGTCGCTTCCCTTTTGGCTTGTTTTCTCTTTTTCGTCTCGGCTCGGGTTGTATGGATATCCGGAGTAGAGGATGTTGTTGCGTTCTGTGTCGGCTCGGCATTCTCGGCTTCATCAACCTGTCGGGCCATTTCTGCATCCGCCTGTTCTTTTTCCTTTAAAGCCCGCATTCTTTCATTTTCTTCTTCTTGGATCTTCAGGGATGCCATCTCATTTTCTTTGATTCGAGCTTCGTCGGATGCCATCTTAGTCGCGATTAGTTCTTCAAGTTGTGCTGAAACCGCTTGTAATGAAGAGTCGGTTTGAGCATGTCCCTTTTCAAGTGTTGCAATCTTTTGATCTGTTGAGTCAAGCCGCTGGGTCGTAGACTCAATCAACCGGTGAGATGATTCTGTTTGTTCTTCCATCTTCGTCTTCCATGGTGCAATAGTGTCTCTGAAGAATTCTTCAAGACATTCCTTGATCATTTCTTTAGATATGGCAGACTCCATCGGTTGATCGTTGCGTGGAGGCTCATTCTGACCCGATACCAGATCATCATTCTCGATGTTGATATGTTGTCGGTTAGAAGGCTTACTTGAAGAAGTCTTGGCCGGGGACTTTGGTGGAGAAGAGACGCTGACGACCTTTCTTGAAGGTTGTCCGGCGTCAGGCTCTAATCTTTGTGTTCCTTCTTCATCATTAAAATTTGACCGAGAGGACAGGGGAGCGTCATTCTCTTGACCGGTTTCTGATTCCAGCCGCGTCATTGTGTCATTCAGTTCTTGAACCGATTTCTTTAGTGCCTCCAGCACCATCTGATCAATGACAGTCATATCATTGGGTTGTTGTTGTTGTATGCCGAGGATGGACTCGATGACTTCTATTAACCTGGCGTGTGTCTCCACGAGCGTTCCTCTCTTAAGAGAAACCGCAACTCTCCTTGTTTTCGCCAGATCAAAAACCGACTTCTCAAGTTTCACCAGTATTTCCCACTTCAGATGGGCAGGACATTCTGGAATTATATCGGAGAATCCGATTTCCGCTCTTATAGATGCCCATTCATAGAAGACGTTACTTCGTTCGTGTGCCTTCTTAGTAAGCTGTTTTAGGACTTGAGATATAACAGTATACCCCATAGCTATTAGTAAGTCCTTTGTAGATTCCGATTGGTCGTCCGGACCGGTTTCGTCTTCAACATTTACCTATGGATGCCCTTCATCGTCATCCGCTTGATTAACAATTTTCTCTTTTCCCTTGCTGCTTGCCTTATCCGTGTCGTTTAACCGATCCCTCTCGGTTTCGTTATCAGGAGATCTAGAGGTATTAACCGGATGTGCCGAATTATCCTTGGAGCGGTTAGAGATGCTAGCCGTGGAGACAACAGGGTTTGGAACATTTGCCCGAACATTCACTGAGTCGGATACACGAGGAGCAAATTTTGTCCTTTCGCTTCCGGTTTCCTCTGCCACCGGAGCCTTCTTCTTCTTAGGTTGAGTTTTCTTGGCTTGAGCCTTCGGCTGCTTAACCGCCGAGACTTTCGTCTTGCCGGTTTTCGTAAAATGCACGGATTTGACTATCTTGCTGCTTGGAAGAAAGATACCTGGGCTGGTCTTGATATTAAGATGAAGGAGTAGTTTGCCTAGGGGTATGGCGTATCCCTGAGATCGGTTGGAATTAGGGTCCACCATCTCACATAGGTTGGAAAAGATCACATCGGCCTAGTTAATCTTTTCTCCTTTGACAATGCCGACCATTATTTCAATCTTTAGACTGGTGAGGCTGTCAAAGTTTCCTCCCCTTACCTGAATTGATTTAGACTGTATTCAGGTTTCAGGTCGCCTTTCTTACCGGAAACTGCTATCGGTTCGTTGGTGCAGGATATGTCACAGCAAACTGCCAGGGTTTCATCTTCATTTCCATCCTCGGTGAAGTCACGACCCTCTGTTGGTAGTTGAAAAACTTCAGCAAGTATATCCTTTGTGACCATAAAGGATTGTCCATTGACCGTCGTTGAGATGGTTTCGTCATTTAAAGTGGCGTTCGTGAAGAACTCCGTCACCGCATCCTGATAGATGACGAACGGACCGCTCAAGAAGTTCTCCAGACCCGAGGCTGTGATTAACTCTATGACGTGTCGAGCTTCCTCCTAACCATTGTTTCGAATATCTTAGAAATCGACTTGCACGATGTGGACAAGAAGAGCGGAATCTCGACCCATTTTAGTGTTAGGAGTTTGATCGAAAGTTTGGATTTTGAGAGTGATTGCAAGAGAGAGAGAACAAAAGGCGTAAAATGAATTTGTGAAATGTGTTATGTATTTATAGACCGCGTGGGACGCGTCTCAGAAAGGGCGCCAATGTTTCCCTCCAAAACTGTTGGCGGTAACTTTGAGCGGCAAAGTTTTGATGATAGGTTATGATTTAATCGACAAGGATTTTTAATTATAAAAGGAGAAATACACTAATATATTGAAAATAAAACCGATGTTACATCGGTTAGAAAAGCATGAACGGTAAGTCAAAGAACCCGATATAGAAAGAACCTAGTGAAATAACCTATTAACCATCCTAGTCATCTTGTCTTCCACCGATTCCTTGGTGAGAACATTTATCGAATTCACCGGTGATCCTGGTCCAAGATTTGGGGCGGTTGATCGAATGATTTGGCTCTACTGAGGAGCGTAGCCGATCTTCCTCTTGGTTTCGACCATTGTCTTTAGGTTATCAAATATAATCGAGGCCCAACTGATGGAAGTTGTACTTACGATGTAAGTCATCATATCGAAGGTCATTTTGGTGTAGTTTTAATTCGGAACTTTACACAGAATGGATCGGTTGACGATCTCATGAAGTATTTGGATGTGAGGTGCAAGGTTGGCTTTGAGGCCGTTATTTTGAACCGGTGTTTCAGAGATGGAGAATTGATCAGCATATTCGTCATGCGTCCCGTTCACCCGAGCTGGGAAATCTGAAAATCCCTTAGTTGGGAGGTTTAACATTTCAGTGATTGTTTCTTCCGAGATTTGAATGATAGTGTTATCGTTTAAGATGGAGACGATGAAATCGTCAAGCATGGAAGCATTGGCAAAGAACTCCAATACCTCAGGAAGAAGAATGGGTTCGGATTCTTCCAGAAATCCTCAAAGGCCGGTGTCGATGAGTGATTCAAACACGATCTCTTTTGTTTCAATGTCATCGGAAGAGAGCATCGATTCAAAGTTAACACATAGAAAGTTTCGAAGTGTTGGGTGAGACATTTTTCAGAATATGCTTAGAGAGAAGGAGGTTGTGTTCTTTGAGAGCTTGCAAGATGTATTGTGATCTTTGAAAGATAGTGTGAGGCTCCATAAATAGGATGTAGAGGAGGGAAGGATAACATAAGGACATTAATTATAAGATTTTGTCATTTATGAGATGTCTTATCAATACTTTAAGGTATGAGGAATATTTATGTTTTCAAAGCAAGATTCTTGGAAAGTGGTAAATTTTGACTGGTCCGAGGTAGAGAATCTAGTTGAGAACTAACTGAATTTAATGTTTTAGGTAGTTTCCCTTGCAATCAGAATTTAATATGCCAAAAGTAGACAAAATAAAACTAGGTAATATTAAGCCGATGTGAAGTAGTCTCATAGGAAATCAAGAGAAACACACAAAAGATCAACATAATTATGTATATAATCGGTGCATGCAGCAAAATGACCGGTTGTCCGAAGAGATGGTTCCTTAGTGGCTGAAGGAGGAGCTGCCTCTCTGTTTCTTCTTCCAAGCTTTCTCGAAGCGGTCGAAGAATGAGTCGGCCGAATCTCCTGTCATGATTTGAAGTGGGCTTAATCCCACGCCCTAACAGAGAGCAACACCGAGATCGAAAAGGAGAGTGCTTATTTGTGGAATAAAGCCGGTGTGACGAGTGGAGATCATCCAGATTAGGTTGTCAAAAAGCAACCTTGACCAGTTGACAGAAACTTCATTTATGATGGCGGTCATGATATCAAAAGATTTGGTGCAAAAGACATTGGTAACATCCTTTCCAAGGATGGATTTACCAACGATATCGTTGAGAAGCTGATATTCATCCCTCAACGAGAATCTTGCCCCGTGATCATCAACGGGAAGAGGAGAAGTAGGAAAATGTTGGAACATTGCAGCCTTCTGTTCCGCCGAAGGAGAGAGGTCGGTGAGACCTTGCTTGGTAGATCGTAGCACCGAGCGAAGTCTTTCTCGGTGAACTCAAAGACAATACCTCTCACCTTGGACTGGATGAGAGTGTCGTAGAAGGGAGTACCGCGGAAGATGCTTAAGTTGTGGAAGAACTCCATAACGGTATCAGGAAATATGATGTGTCGGTCATCAAGGAAATTCTGTAGACCGGAATTTTCAATCGATTTGAACATTTTATAAATTTCAAAATAGTTTGTCCCCAGAGCAGAATCAAACTCGATTTGAAGGATGTTTTGGAATGAGATTTGAGACATTTTGCTCTTGTAGGATGAGAGAGATTTCTGAGAGGTGTAGAATATTTTAGATGTGTGATTATGTGTTGATGTTCATCTAACTTATATATTAGGAAGTTGATGGTGTTATCCAGTGGATGATGCACATTGTATCTTATTAACCGTCGGATAAAAGATCTTTCCAAGATTTGGGTGATAATACCTTATAGATGTAAGTCATAGGCCTAGACGGTGAGCGATATCATATCTTTACGTCTTTTAAGGCATGACTGCTTTGTTTTGAAAATGAATCTTTTCAGAACAGATATGTCCAAACACAATAAGTTATTCTCTTTTGTTGGAAAGCCAAATATTCCAAAGTAAAGTATATCCAAACCGGTTGGTTTTCAATTATTAGTCCCGATGCAGTTATTTGGTTAAGTACTAAATAATTGGTCGGTTTACTGCAACTGATAAGCAATGCAGGTTTTCAATAAATACAGTGGTAATTTAATTTTCCGACATTTTAATAAGAACTTCTGGTTTTTGTCTTTTCGAGCCGATGTTTCCTTTTAAAGGAATAGCATTCCGGTTTAAAAATAAGTTGATTCATATCGGCAAGACTAAGGATATTTCTGAAGAAAGAAAACTTAGCTTCCTGTAGAGGTTTTGTGAAGATGTCGGCTACTTGTTGATCGGTTGATACATATTTTAACTGGATGTGCTTCTGCTGGACATGTTCCCGGATGAAATGATGCTTTATATCGATATGCTTAGTTCTTGAATGTAGAACCAAATTGTATGTGATTGCTATGGCACTTGTATTGTCACAAAATATTGGAGATTTTTTGGCGTTGATACCAAAATCTCTCAGTTGTTGCTAGATCCATAGAAGTTGAGCACAACAACTTCCGGCTGCCAGGTATTGATCTTCTGCGGTTGACGTAGCAACCGATGTTTGTTTCTTGTTATACCATGAAACGAGCCGATCTCCTAAAAATTGACATGTTCCACTAGTACTTTTTCTATCAAATTTACAACCTGCATAGTCTGCATCAGAGTAACTAGTTAGATTAAAACTGGAGTCCTTTGGATACCATAGTCCGACTTCAGGGGTTCCCTTTAGATATTTTAGAATTCGTTTGGCGGCTGTGTAGTGAGATTGTTTGGGATTAGCTTGGAATCTTCCACATACTCCGACCGCAAATAATATGTCTTGTCGACTTGCTGTTAGGTAGAGAAGTGAACTGATAACTCCACGATAGGCTGTTAGGTCTACTCCCTAACTGTCATCATCTTTATCCAGTTTGATCGATGAGCTCATTGGAGTGGAAGCAGGAGAACATGTTTCCATCCCAAATTTCTTTGTAGCTCTTTTGTGTATTTAGACTGGTTAATGAATGTTCCTCCTTCGATTTGTCGAACCTGAAGACCTAGGAAGAAGCTTAATTCTCCCATCATACTCATTTCAAAATTGTTAGTCATTAGTGTTGAAAATTTATTGCATAGCTTAGGATCAGTTGAACCGAAAATAATGTAATCTATATATATCTGTTCAAGTAGAATATGTTCCTTCTTCTCGAATTTGAATTGAGTTTTATCTACTGATTCTATAGTGAAGTTATGCTTGATCAGGAATTTTGTTAAAGTGTCATACCAAGCTCTAGGAGCTTGTTTTAAACCGTAAAGAGCTTTGTTTAGTCGATACACATGATTAATCAGGTCAGCATTTTTAAAACCGGGTGGTTGTTCAACATATACTTCTTCACGTAATTCACCATTTAAGAATGCACTTTTAACATCCATTTGAAACACCTTAAAATTTTTGAAAGCAGCAAATGCTAGAAAAATTCTAATGGCTTCAATTCTAGCTACAGGAGCAAATGATTCTTCAAAATCAATACCTTCTTCCTGTTTGTATCCTTGTGCCACTAATCTAACTTTGTTCCTCGTAACCAAACCGTTTTCATTGAGCTTATTTCTGAATACCCATCTTGTTCCGATAACCGATTGATCTTTCGGTTTAGAAACTAAGTACCATACCTTATTAATCTCAAACTAGTTTAACTCTTCTTGCATTGCTAAAATCCAATCTGGATCCAACAATGCTTCATCCACCTTTTTCGGCTGAATCTGGGATATGAAAGCGGAGTTTTCATATTGTTCCAGTAGTTGTTGCCTAGTTCGGATGGGTAGTGAAGGGATACCTATAACAAGTTCAGGAGGATGATTTTTGTTTCTTTTGAAATTCGGTTTAGAGATGTCTACCAAATTACCGGTTATTTGATTAAGGCTAGACGTGTCCGTAGGCTCAACAATAATGTCAGACCGACCGATTTCCTCAGTTGAAACTGAGGTGTCAGCTTCCTACTGTTTGGCAGCTTGATCGTCTGGGCTTCAACAATACCCATTTGGTCATGAACAAACCGTCTAAAGAATGGAATTTCATCTTCACTATCAGAATGGATATTTTGGTTTTCCAATCTGTTGTGTAAATCAAAGGATGATGTAGTGTTATTTTCAACCGATTCATCGAATACAACATGAAGTGATTCTTCTACGGTGAAATTCTAGTATTGTATAATCTATATGCCTTACTAACCGCGGAATATCCTAGCATTATCCCAACATCAAATATTACATCAAAAACATTTAAGTAGGTTTTGCCATTCATGTGAATGTAACATTTACAACCGAAAATCCTAAAGTACCGAATGTTAGGAACTCTATCAAAGTATACTTCGTATGGTGTTTTATTGTGATGCTTGTTAATCATAGACCAGTTTTGTGTATAACATGCAGTAATGATAGCTTCGGTCCAAAATTTTTGAGCAATACTCGAATCGTCTATCATAGACCTTGCGGCTTCCTTGAGAGTTAATTCTTAAAACTTAATTCTTAATACTTAATTCTTAAAGCTTAATGCTTAATACTTAATTCTTAATGCTTAATGCACAATGCTTAATGCTGAATGCTCAATGCTCAATGCTCAATGCTCAATGCTCAATGCTCAATGCTCAATGCTCAATGCTCAATGCTCAATGCTCAATGCTCAATGCTCAATGCTCAATGCTCAATGCTCAATGCTCAATGCTCAATGCTCAATGCTCAATGCTCAATGCTCAATGCTCAATGCTCAATGCTCAATGCTCAATGCTCAATGCTCAATGCTCAATGCTCAATGCTCAATGCTCAATGCTCAATGCTCAATGCTCAATGCTCAATGCCCAATGCTCAATGCTCAATGCTCAATGCTCAATGCTCAATGCTCAATGCTCAATGCTCAATGCTCATGCTCATGCTCAATGCTCAATGCTCAATGCTCAATGCTCAATGCTCAATGCTCAATGCTCAATGCTCAATGCTCAATGCTCAATGCTCAATGCTCAATGCTCAATGCTCAATGCTCAATGCTTAATGCTCAATACTTAATGCTCAATGCTCAATGTTCAATGTTCAATGTTTAATGCTTAATTCTTAATGCTTAATGCTCAATGCTCAATGCTCAATGCTCAATGCTCAATGCTCAATGCTCAATGCTCAATGCTCAATGCTCAATGCTCAATGCTCAATGCTCAATGCTCAATGCTCAATGCTCAATGCTCAATGCTCAATGCTCAATGCTCAATGCTCAATGCTCAATGCTCAATGCTCAATGCTCAATGCTCAATGCTCAATGCTCAATGCTCAATGCTCAATGCTCAATGCTCAATGCTCAATGCTCAATGCTCAATGCTCAATGCTCAATGCTCAATGCTCAATGCTCAATGCTTAATGCTTAATGCTTAATGCTTAATGCTTATGCTTAATGCTCAATGCTCAATGCTTAATGCTCAATGCTCAATGCTCAATGCGCAATGCTCAATTATCAACGCTCAACGCTCAATGCTCAATGCTCAATGCTCAATGCTCAATGCCCAATGCTCAATGCTCAATTATCAACGCTCAACGCTCAACGCTCAATGCTCAACCCTCAACCCTCAACGCTCAACGCTCAATGCTCAACGCTCAAAGCTCAATGCTCAATGCTCAACGCTCAACGCTCAACGCTCAACGCTCAATGCTCAATGCTCAATGCTCAATGCTCAATGCTCAATTCTCAATGCTCAATGCTCAATGCTCAATGCTCAATGCTCAATGCTCAATTATCAATGCTCAACGCTCAACGCTCAACGTTCAACGCTCAACGCTCAACGCTCAACGCTCAACGCTCAGCGCTCAGCGCTCAGCGCTAAGCGCTCAACGCTCAACGCTCAACGCTCAACGCTCAACGCTCAACGCTCAACGCTCAACGCTCAACGCTCAACGCTCAACGCTCAATGCTCAATGCTCAATGCTCAATGCTCAATGCTCAATGCTCAATGCTCAATGCTCAATGCTCAATGCTCAATGCTCAATGCTCAATGCTCAGTGCTTAGTGCTTAATGCTTAATACTTAATGCTTAACGCTTAATGCTCAATGCTCAATGCTCAATGCTCAATGCTCAATGCTCAATTATCAATGCTCAATGCTCAACGCTCAACGCTCAACGCTCAATGCTCAAAGCTCAATTCTCAATGCTCAATGCTCAATGCTCAATGCTCAATGCTCAATGCTCAATGCTCAATGCTCAATGCTCAATGCTCAATGCTCAATGCTCAATGCTCAATGCTCAATGCTCAATGCTCAATGCTCAATACTCAATGCTCAATGCTCAATTCTCAATTCTTAATGCTCAATGCTTAATGCTCAATACTTAATGCTCAATGCTCAATGCTCAATGTTCAATGTTTAATGCTTAATGCTTAATGTTCAATGATTAATGCTCAATGCTCAATGCTTAATGCTTAATGCTCAATGCTTAATGCTTAATGCTCAATGCTTAATGCTTAATGCTTAATGCTTAATGCTTAATGCTTAATGCTTAATGCTTAATGCTTAATGCTTATGCTTAATGCTTAATGCTTAATGCTTAATGCTTAATGCTTAATGCTTAATGCTTAATGCTTAATTCTTAATGCTTAGTGCTTTATGCTTAATGCTCAATGCTCAATGCTCAATGCTCAATGCTCAATGCTCAATGCTCAATGCTCAATGCTCAATGCTCAATGCTCAATGCTCAATGCTCAATGCTCAATGCTCAATGCTCAATTATCAACGTTCAACGCTCAATGCTCAATGCTCAATGCTCAATGCTCAATGCCCAATGCTCAATGCTCAATTATCAACGCTCAACGCTCAACGCTCAATGCTCAACCCTCAACGCTCAACGCTCAACGCTCAACGCTCAACGCTCAACGCTCAACGCTCAACGCTCAACGCTCAACGCTCAACGCTCAACGCTCAACGCTCAACGCTCAACGCTCAACGCTCAATGCTCAATGCTCAATGCTCAATGCTCAATGCTCAATGCTCAATGCTCAATGCTCAATGCTCAATTCTCAATGCTCAATGCTCAATGCTCAATGCTCAATGCTCAATGCTCAATGCTCAATTATCAATGCTCAACGCTCAACGCTCAACGTTCAACGCTCAACGCTCAACGCTCAATGCTCAACGCTCAACGCTTAGCGCTCAGCGCTCAGCGCTCAACGCTCAACGCTCAACGCTCAACGCTCAACGCTCAACGCTCAATGCTCAATGCTCAATGCTCAATGCTCAATGCTCAATGCTCAATGCTCAATGCTCAATGCTCAATTCTTAATGCTCAGTGCTTAGTGCTTAATGCTTAATACTTAATGCTTAACGCTTAATGCTCAATGCTCAATGCTCAATGCTCAATGCTCAATTATCAATGCTCAATGCTCAACGCTCAACGCTCAACGCTCAATGCTCAAAGCTCAATTCTCAATGCTCAATGCTCAATGCTCAATGCTCAATGCTCAATGCTCAATGCTCAATGCTCAATGCTCAATGCTCAATGCTCAATGCTCAATGCTCAATGCTCAATGCTCAATGCTCAATGCTCAATGCTCAATGCTCAATGCTCAATGCTCAATGCTCAATGCTCAATGCTCAATGCTCAATGCTCAATGCTCAATGCTCAATTCTCAATTCTTAATGCTCAATGCTTAATTCTCAATACTTAATGCTCAATGCTCAATGCTCAATGTTCAATGTTTAATGCTTAATGCTTAATGTTCAATGATTAATGCTCAATGCTTAATGCTCAATGCTTAATGCTCAATGCTCAATGCTTAATGCTTAATGCTTAATGCTTAATGCTTAATGCTTAATGCTTAATGCTTAATGCTTAATGCTTAATGCTTAATGCTTAATGCTTAATGCTTAATGTTTAATGCTTAATGCTTAATGCTTAATGCTTAATACTTAATGCTCAATGCTCAATGCTCAATGCTCAATGCTCAATGCTCAATGCTCAATGCTCAATGCTCAATGTTCAATGTTCAATGTTTAATGCTTAATGCTTAATGTTCAATGATTAATGCTCAATGCTTAATGCTCAATGCTCAATGCTTAATGCTCAATGCTCAATGCTCAATGCTCAATGCTCAATGCTTAATGCTCAATGCTCAATGCTCAATGCTCAATGCTCAATGCTCAATGCTTAATGCTTAATGCTTAATGCTTAATGCTTACTGCTTAATGCTTAATGCTTAATGCTTAATGCTCAATGTTCAATGCTCAATGCTCAATGCTCAATGCTCAATGCTCAATTATCAACGCTCAATGCTCAATGCTCAATGCTCAATGCTCAATGCTCAATGCCCAATGCTCAATGCTCAATTATCAACGCTCAACGCTCAACGCTCAATGCTCAACCCTCAACCCTCAACCCTCAACGCTCAACGCTCAATGCTCAACGCTCAACGCTCAACGCTCAACGCTCAACGCTCAACGCTCAACGCTCAACGCTCAACGCTCAACGCTCAACGCTCAACGCTCAATGCTCAATGCTCAATGCTCAATGCTCAATTCTCAATGCTCAAAGCTCAATGCTCAATGCTCAATGCTCAATGCTCAATGCTCAATTATCAATGCTCAACGCTCAACGCTCAACGTTCAACGCTCAACGCTCAACGCTCAGCGCTCAGCGCTTAGCGCTAAGCGCTCAACGCGCAACGCTCAACGCTCAACGCTCAACGCTCAACGCTCAACGCTCAACGCTCAACGCTCAACGCTCAACGCTCAACGCTCAACGCTCAACGCTCAACGCTCAACGCTCAACGCTCAACGCTCAACGCTCACGCTCAATGCTCAACGCTCAATGCTCAATGCTCAATGCTCAATGCTCAATGCTTAATGCTCAATGCTCAATGTTCAATGCTAAATGATTAATGCTTAATACTTAATTCTTAATACTTAATTCTTATTGCTTAATTCTTATTGCTCAATGCTCAATGCTCAATGCTCAATGCTCAATGCTCAATGC
>NW_025919428.1:0-2000 GCF_907164915.1 Impatiens glandulifera
TTGGATTAAACTGAGTACAAATTTCTATAGGGAAATTTGAGAATATACCCTTAAAATTGGGGTAAATGAGTTTTTGACAGGCGTATAAAATAAAATATGTTGGTGACCATTTTTTTTTTCCACGAAAATGTCTCCGTTGCGAGACGCAATTGGATGCATTGTGAAAAATTTATAATCGCGAGATGCAACGGATAATTGTGAGACGCACTTTTTTTTCATGATATGGACAATTTCTTCAATAAAAAAAATAAAATGGTCACCAGCGCATTTTAAATTATGCGCGGGTTAAAAACTCATTTACCCCGATCTATAAGGGCATTTCGTCAAATTAGGACGAAGATACCTAAAAAGTCTCTTAAATGCGCTAGTGAGCGGCGCATAAATTTAATTGCGCAAATGATCATTTTAAATTATTTTGACGAAATTACCCATCGCGTAACGCAAATGGCAGAATCGTCTCGCAAAAGAAAAACCTATGAAAAGTCCAGAATGATCGTACCCTTCGTACAAATTTTTGAAAAAATATCTTATTATTTGAAATAAAATGAACTATATTAAGTTGGGCTGCGCAGGGCTAACCTTAGAGCCGGCTCTGCATGTTATTAAGGATGAGCAGATAATGAATTTACTGATTTACTCGAACCTCAATCTATACTCATATAAAATTCTTAATTTGGGTTCAGCATTAAGGTTTGGGTTACATAAGTGTGAGTTCCGGTAGTTATATTTGTTTTAACACCAACTACCAAAACTGATAGTAACAATTTTTCCTTCTTTCCAATGAATGAGTTTGATCCCTAGTGACTTATTTATTAGTATTTTTATTCAGTTTATATTACTAAACTAAGCAGATTTTACAAACTAAAGGCATTGTTTGAAAATGCTCAAATTCCGTTTAAATACTATATTTGCAAACGACTAATTAATTAAGCATTTGAAGCAACGAGTTTACAAGCTCTAATATTTACAAGATTGATAATTTGTTGGGCGACAACGAGTTCTTAGTTCTTATTTTAATGGTTTGTGTATGTTAGAAAAATTAGATAGTTAATTAATAAGTAATTAATTATCTAAAAAAAACTTAATCAAATTCAACTTTATGTGTAGGTACATATTCAACCAGATAGGTTAAACCGAATCTCCTGAGAAAGCTCTAACCGGAATTCCTCAATGAATTTATCCTTTCAGAAATTCGGATCGGGTGAACATCAGAACCAGTTGAATTGCAAACCGACAATGTCCGACTGGTTCAACCTATTGAAAATTCTAAAACCTAACATACATCTCCAACGGGCATATTACTCAAAGATATGGATATATTGGAAGTTAACGTGTTGACATAAACAAATATTCCTTGGGAATATGCAGAAGAAGGTTCTGAAACAAGGCAGAATGCAGTTGAATGATTACCTGACCTTGTTTAAGTCCACAAGCAATCTCAAAGGGCAGGCGGCCGCCAAATGTACAACTGCCATGTGTACAAAGACAAAGCGTGCAAGTCACCTAATCAGGACCGGCACGGCTCCTTCTGACCAATCACCTTGAAGAGAGAGAAATATGACCGTTGTCATATTTCCACTATAAAAGGAAGCAAAGGTGTTAAAGAAAGTGCTATTGGCCATACGAAAGAACCAACGAACGAGAAAACTGTTGTGCTCTTCTTCGACCTGATTTTTGTGCTCATCATCTAAGATTTGGATTCTTACTTTTGCGAATATACTTTGACAAATCTGAAAAACTATTGAGTGATAAGAACAAACTGAAGAATTCTGTGTACTTTTACATATCTGTAAAAGTGTATTACAATATTGTGTGAGTGTTGTAAAGTGAGCATCGAGTAGTAAATAAGACTCGATTGTATGTTGTATTGTGTTGTGGAATATTCCTTAGTGAATATCCTTGTCATTATTTGAGAAGAAGGGTGACGTAGGAGCTTTATCTCCGAATATCCATAAAATCTGTGTTCTGTGTTCTTTATTTACTTTCGGTCACTAAACCAA
>NW_025919429.1:0-2001 GCF_907164915.1 Impatiens glandulifera
AACAAAGTTGTATCTATCTTATCGTTTTATAGAAGTTTGTGATATGTGTTAAGTCATCTTAATAATTAAAATTTGACTACTAATATTGCTTCCAATATTATGGAGAATTTAAAAAAAGTTGGCATATTTGAACTCTACATATCTGAATTGTCAACTCTAGATGACTACTAATATTGCTTCCGATATTATGGAGAATTTTAAAAAAGTTGGCATATTTGAACTCTACATATCTGTATGGTGACGTAGCACTTTTCAAAGCTAAAATCGGAATTGTAACAAAGAAGAAAAACACAATTATAAAATTATTGGAATTTCACGCGGGGTTGCTTCGTTGAGTTTTCGAAAATCAGATGAAAAACCTGTTGAGGTGTTCCTTGCCATTGCGGGCGGGTTTTAAATTCCGGGTAAACGGGTCAGAGTTTTCTTTTATTTAAACGGGTTAGAGTATAAATACTTTTTTTGAGTATTTTTCTCATAACAGAGTAGTGTTGAGAGAGAGTGAATTACAGATCTAGGATTTTCTGGTTTCTTTCTTCTTCTTGTTGTTTGCTGATCCAGAGAGAAAGATTGGGGTAGCCTTTGATTGTGGAATAGTCGAATCATTCCTAATGTAATCACTTTTTTCATTTGAGAGCAGGGCATGTAAGTTTCTACTATTTACATTTGTTTGATTTAGTGAAACTTATCCCTCCCGTGGACGTATGTCGATTTTGACCGAACCACGTATATTGTGTTGTCGTTTATTGCTTTGTGCTATTTCAGTTCTTGGTAAATTTGTTGTTCGTCATAGACGATTTGGAAACTGATTTGTTACAGGTTTGATTTCTAAGAAGATCCATAGTTTTGTTGTTGCAAAACCCAACAGTGGTATCAAAGCAGTATTGATTGGTTATCTGTTTTAACATTGAAGCAGAGTGCTCTGCTGGTTATTTGGCGAAATTTATAAAAGAGATTAACTGGTTTCTTTGTTGTGGGGTTTTTGTCAGTTGTTAAGGTAGTAATAATGGAGAAATCTAGACCTGATATGGTGAGTCTGAATGGTACAAACTACTACAGGCAATGGAAACTGATAATTAGTGATCTGTTAGTTTCAGATAATTTGAATTAAGCAATTGAAAATGAGGGTGTTAGACCTGAGACTACATAAGAGGCTGATTGGAAAAAGATAGATAGAAAGGCCTGCAACTTTATTCGTTCCTGGGTTGGTGTAAATGTTGTGCACCATGTTGAGAATGAGACTACGGCGTATGGTGTGTGGAGCAAACTTGAAGCTCTCTATGCTGGGAGGTCAGCAGAGAATAAAGCATCACTGGTACGAAGGCTGGTGAATCCGAAGTACATTGATAATAAATCAATTGTTGAGCACTTGAATGAATTTCAAAATTTTTTGAATCAGTTGAGTAGTATGAAGATAAACTTTGATGATAAGGTGCAAACATTTTTAATCCTTGGATCTTTTCCTGCAAGTTGGGAGACACTTATTATCACTCTCAGCAACTCAGCACCAAATGGTAAAGTCAACATGGCATTTGTCACCAATTCCTTACATGATGAGGAGAATCGAAAGGGGGATAAACCCTCTAAGTCTGATATGTTGGTGGCTGATAGAAGAAGATCAAAGGATAATAGAAGTGGTTCGAGCAGGGGAAAGTCTAGAAACAAGTCTAGAGCTCCAAAGAAGGATGGTGTTTGCCATTACTGTGGCAAAATGGGTCACTGGAAAAACGAGTGCTGTAAATTTAAAAATGATAAAGCGAAGGGTACAGTGAAGCCTAGAGAAAAGAAAGAACAGAGTGCAAATACATCTGCTTATGCTTCAGATGGTGAACTGACATATGCTTCTAACTGTCAAGACTCTTGTCTTAGCACATCTTCAAATGAAACATCATGGATTGTTGACATAGGTGCCTCATTCCATATCACTCCACACAAAGGTTACTTCCAGTCCTACAAAGCTAGTGATTATGGCGAGGTTCGCATGGGTAACAGTGGTGTGTCCAA
>NW_025919430.1:0-2001 GCF_907164915.1 Impatiens glandulifera
GGAATTAATTTTAATGTTGAAAAAAATTTAAGTTTTAAAAACGAGGCTTTATAGACAACTCCATATCTTACCTTCCCGTCGAATCTGGGAGAGATTGGGAGTTTTTTAATGGGAAGTATGTCATAGGCCTTTTTTAACTTTTTTCAGTATTAATTAACCTCACGACTAGAGAGTCGCCACCTAATTTCAAAAATTAGGAATTTAAGAGATGTGAGTTCGGCGTTTGGTTACGTGTGGGAAAGGGTTTCTTAGACGCTATGTCCCACAACGCCCCTAAGGTCTCTACTAATTAATTTTGGCCTTTCTTTAAACATTCTTACGCTTTACATTTTAGGATTTTCCATTTTAAAGCATTTAATGAGTTTGCATGAGATAAACAAATAAGCAAAGATAAAAGAATACGAGAGCAAATAATTCACACATAAAGTTATCCTAAAAATCAAAACTAGGCAAGTTATTAATCAAAAATTAATTGGCCTAAGTCTAGATTAATTTTTAAGAAACTTTAGTGAATTATTTAAAGGTCTAAAATTTTAATATTTTGGGGTTTTTTTATTTAAATAAAAAGTAATAATGAAAATAATAAAAAAAATAATAAAATAATAAAAATAAAATAAATAAAATAAAATAAAAAAAGTCCTATGTCTAAAGAAAATTCTAAGTCTAAGTTTGGGCTAAGTTCAATTTTAGTTAGGATTTAATTTTAATTTTTTTTTCTAACCTAGGATCAACAAGCCACAAACTCTTAACTAATAAAAAAAAAATGTCAACAAAAAATAAACCTAAATCTAAAATGCAGAAATAAAAAAAAATAAACAAATAAACAAAATAAAAAAAAAAAAAAAAAAGTTGAAGACTGCAGCAAGCGTCGCCTGGGAAGCGTCAGAAGTCTGATTCAGCAGCAGCTGGAGCAGAGCAAGCGTCGTCTGGAAAGCGCCGAGGACCCTGGAGAGAAGTGCTGGAAGGCTGAAGAACATGCGTCTCCTTGTAGAATAACTTGCTGTTTTTTTTGGTTTTTCCACCTAATCCTAGCTAAAAAAAAATTATTTGGTGATCCAAATGGATCCCAATTAACATGAAACTTTGCAGAAAAATTATAATAATACAATTAAACATTTATATAAATAAAAAAAACCTTAGATCTAGGTACTTAAAAGAATAAAAAATAAACTATACAAAATAAGGCAAATTTTTACATTTTTTTTTATTTTGGTAGTGTTTTTTGAAAACTTTTTCTGCTTTTTTTTATTTATTTATTACATGTTATTTCTATTCTACTTATTTACATGATTAAGGTACATAATAAAACCTACACGCCTATCAAAACAATAAATTTAAAGAAATCATGCATAATATAAAGTACAAAGAAAATAAAAATCAAATGAAGTAAAATTTCAAATTCAACTTTAAATAAACAAAAGATAAGGAAAAAGAGCTTCAAAGGGTTACTCTTTATATCCTTGCAAAAAAATGAAAACCCTAATCAAGAGACTTGTGACTCAACAAATCTAGTTTGTGCTCTTGCTTAGGTTTTTTAGAAAAGTAGGGTCTAATTCGGGCAGCCTAATGTGTAAAGAGAGAGAAGAAGTGAAGATTGAAGGTCGAAAGTTGAAGTCCTTTTACTAGGGTGTGTAAGAGAGGGTATTTATAGGCAAAGCTAATGAAACCCTAGGGCCCAAAGGCCCATTAACACACTTGACCGTTGGAAAAAAAACTATTTTAAACATTTACAAATGTTTAAAATAATGGAGCAATCTCCACTTGACATGTCAATAAATATCAAGTTTTCAATCCAATGGGATTTAAGTTTTATTTAATAAATGATGTAATACTTGGTCATTTTTAATTAAAAATTAAAATGACCAAGCCTTCATGCTTCTCTTCAACGCGGCTGAATTATTCTTCTTTGACAACTTCTTCCTTTATTTTAGCAATCTCTTCTTTGACCTAGGATGCTTCTCATTATTGTGTAGACACCGTTATCTTTTTATTTTTTGCACG
>NW_025919431.1:0-5998 GCF_907164915.1 Impatiens glandulifera
CTCAACTGGTTTTCGATTCCTTGATGATCTTCTCAACTGTATAACCGGTGTTTGCTTATTTACCTCTGGGGCCACGTTCTCAACGATTTCATCTTCAACAACACATTGTTCTTCTTCGACAACCGGTATATATTCAGCTGAAAATTGTCTCAAATCGACTGTACTAGTCTCTTCCAACTTGGAATCACCATGTGATGTCTTCCCAACACAATCTTTGTAGAGAACCTGTTCATTGAAGATAACATTTCTGCTACGAATGATCTTCCGATTTTGATTATCCTAGAAACGATAACCAAACTCGATATCACCATAACCAATGAAAAAATATTTATTAAACTTTGGATCAAGCTTGCTCCTATCACATTCATTAATATGAACATATGATAAACAACCAAACACTTTCAAATAAGAAAGAATTACCTTTTTATTGCTCCAAGCTTCTTCAGGAATTCTAAATTCAAGAGGAACAGAGGGTCCTCTGTTTATCAAGTAGGCAGCAGTATTAATAGCTTCTGCTCAAAAGGTTTTAGGCAGCCCTGCATGCAATCTCATGCTTCTAGCACGCTCATTCAATGTTCGATTCATTCGTTCAGCTACTCCATTCTCTTGAGGTGTTCGGGGAACAATCTTCACCATACTGATCCCATTCACAGCACAATATTCTTTGAAATCTAGATTGATATATTCACCTCCATTGTCGGATCTCAAGCACTTAACTTTTTGATTTGTTTCATTTTCAACCAAAGCCTTCCACTTCTTGAAAATAGCAAATACTTCAGACTTGTGCTTCATAAAGTAAACCCATACTTTTCTTGTTGAATCATCTATAAAAGTCACATAGTAGTATGATCCGCCAATAGAAGAAACAGGTGCAGGTCCCCACACATAAGTGTGTACCAACTCTAGTCTTTCTTTCTTGAGCTCCTTCCCAATCTTTAAGAAACTCACCCGTTTCTGTTTTCCAAGAATGCAATTTTCGCATAACTGATGTTCAACTGACTTCAGTTCTGGAATTTGTCCATTCTTCAAAAGAATTTTCATCCATTTTTCACTCATATGGCCCAACCTGCAATGCCACAACTCACTGTTCTTCGAGTCATCAACTACAACAGCAACTGTTTCTCTGCAAGTTGAAGTCGTGTATAATGTTCCAGTTTTGTGACCTCGAGCAACAATAATTGCTCCTTTAGTCACCTTCCACGCACCATTTCCACAACTGAAATTGTGACCTTCTTCATTAAGTTGTGTAACAGAAATCAGATTGCGCATTAAACCTGGAATGTGTCTCACCTTAGTAATCTTCCAAAACATTCCCACAGTTTCCAGCCACATAGTTCTCCATTAATTCTTTGTGAGCAGTGGTGTGGAAAGACGCTCCTGAGTCCAAAACCCATGAATCTATCGGGCTATCAATAGACAGAAGTAACGCATCAGTAACAGATTCTGTAACAACGTTGGCTGCATCATTTTTATCATCACCGTTTTTCTTCGGTGCTTTGCAGTTCCTCTTCAGATGACCCTGTTTACCACAATTCCAACACTCAAATGTCCTCCTAGACTTGGACTGACTCCTCCTACTCCTTGACATAGATCTGCTCTTAACTCGGTTGAAATTTCTATCATTACCTCTTCCCCTGTTTTCCACATTCAGAGTAGAACCTTTGAATGTTTCACCAGAATTAATTTTACGAACCTCTTCAGCAAGAATACGATCTCTAACTTCAACAAATTTCAGTTTAGCATTTCCAACTGAATTACTAATTGCTGCCCTCATAGGTTCCCAACTATTTGGTAGAGATGCTAACAAAATCAGGGCACTAACTTCATCCCCAAAATCAATCTCAACAGATAGCAATTGATTCACAATTGTATTGAATTCATTCAAATGAGTAGTGACAGAAGTACCATCAACCATTCTTAAGTAAAAGAGTCTTTTCATTAAGTGTACCTTGTTGTTAGCAGATGGTTTCTCATACATATCAGAAAGAGCTTTCATCAGACCCATGGTGGTCTTCTCCTTTGCTACATTGTGAGCAACCGTCTTGGCTAGCGTCAATCGGACAACTCCCAAAACCTGTCTATCAACGAGTTTCCATTCAGCTTCATCCATCTTCTCTGGTTTCTCACTCAAAGGAACATGAAGCTTCTTTCCATAGAGATAATCTTCAATCTGCATTCTCTAGAAGGCATAATCTGTCCCATCAAATCTTCCAATCCCATGTCCTATACTGTTCTCACTTGTCATTGTTTCCAATGCTCAGATCTAGCCTAGCTGCTCTGATACCAGTTGTTAGGATTTGTATCTCCCAAATCCGACCTGCTTGAAAACAATCTGTAAAAAACACAAGAAAGAAGAACACAAGAACACACAGATTTATAGTGGTTTACTCAAATTGAGCTACATCCACTTCAGCCACCACCAGATTTCACTATGAAGAAGAAGGAATACAGAGTTTTTTCCTCACACTCTATCTCTCTAAAATTCTGTCTAACAATGTAAACCCTTAATAATCACATATTTATAGGGTAAACATTCAGGTAATAAACCTAAATAACTTTGGTCAGGTCCAAGCCCAAAACCAAAAAAAAAACTCAATAAACTCTAATTAACAATGTAGAATTTATTATAAGTGTAGGCTCCATAACTCAACATGTTTAACATGTTTTTTGCACGTTAACACGTTTTGACAAGTATTAATACGTTTTTGGCATGTTTAACATGTTTTTCACGTTTTGGCACGTTTAACACGTTTTTCACGTTTTGGCACATTAAACGTGTGAAAAATGTATTAAACGTGTCAAAATGTGAGAAATATGTTGAACGTGTTAAAAACATGTTAAACGTGTAAAACGTGCCAAAAACGTGTTAAACATGCCAAAAACATGTTAAACGTGCCAAAACGTGTTAAACATGCCAAAACATGTTAACATGCAAAAATCATGTTAAACATGCCAAAAACATGAAAAATGTGTTCAACGTGTCAAAAATGTGTTAAACGTGCCAAAACGTGTCAAAAATGTGTGAAAAGTATTAAACGTTTCAAAACGTGAAAAACGTGTTAAACATGTCAAAATGTGCCAAAAACGTAAAAAATATGGAAAACATGTTAAACATGTCAAAAACGTGTTAAATAGATAAAAATGTGTTAAATGAGTTAAATACATGTTAAATGATGTGTGTGGATTCCCTCATATGTCGTAACAACAATCATCGAATCTTGTGAAGATCTCTCCACTCTCTTCTTCACTTCACATGCTACCGTGTTACATCGGTAATAACTCCTTCATATCAAAACAAACATTTCGCAACAATTGTCACATGTTATAATATGAATTGTCATAAACTTCGAGTTATGACAAACTCCTTTATGTATTTGACTCATTTAACACATTTTTATCTATTTAACACGTTTTTGACATGTTTAACATGTTTTTCATATTTTTGACACATTTTGACACTTTTAACACGTTTTTCACGTTTTGACACGTTTAATACCTTTTTTCACACGTTTTTGACACGTTTTGGCACATTTAACACATTTTTGACACATTGAACACATTTTTCATATTTTTGACATGTTTAACATGTTTTTTGCACGTTAACACGTTTTGGCACGTTAAACACGTTTTTGGCAAATTTTAACACGTTTAATACATTTTTAACACGTTTAACATATTTCTCACATTTTGACACATTTAATACGTTATTCACATGTTTAAAGTGCCAAAACGTTAAAAATATGTTAACCGTGCCAAAAACATGTTAAACATGCATAAAACGTGTTAATCATGCCAAAACGTGTTAAAACTTGTCAAAACATGTTAACGTGCAAAAAACATGTCAAAAATATGTCAAATGTGCAAAAACGTGTTAAATGTGTCAAAACGTGAAATACGTGTCAAAAACGTGAAAACGTGTTAAACATACCAAAACGTGTGAAATGTGCTAAAAATGTGTTAAATGAGCCAAAAACTTGTTAAACGTGTTCAATATACTAAAAACGTGATAAATGTGTCAAAAATGTGAAAAACGTGTTAACGTGAGAAAAACGTGTCAAATATATGAAAAACGTGTTAAATATGCCAAAACGTGAAAAAATGTTAAAATGTGAATGTGTTAAACGTGTTAAACATATCAAAAACGTGTTAAAAGTGTTAAAATGTCAAAAACATGTTAAACGTGCCAAAAATGTTAATATTGTGTTAAACTTATCAAAAACGTGTTAGCGTGTTAAATATGTCAAAAACTTGTTAAACGTGCTAAAAACGTGTTAAACATATTAAAAATGTCATGAACGTGTTAAACGTGCCAAAAACGTGAAAAACGTGTTAAACTTGTCAAAAACGTGTTAAACGTGTTAAAATGTAAAAAACGTGTTAAAAGTGCCAAAAATATGAAAATTGTGTTAAACTTATCAAAAACGTGTTAGCGTGTTAAATATGTCAAAAACTTGTTAAATGTGCTAAAAATGTGTTAAACTTGTCAAAAACGTGTTAAACATATTAAACATGTCAAAAACGTGAAAAACGTGTTAAATTTTTCAAAAATGTGTTAAACGTATTAAACATGTCAAAAAGTGTTAAACGTGAATACGTGTGAAAAACGTGTTATAAGTGAGAAAACGTGTTTAAAATGTTTAAAACGTGTTAAACGTGTAAAAAACATGTTAAATGTGTGAAAAAACGTGTTAAAATGTCAAAAATGTGTTCGACTTAAAGTTGGAAGATGATTAGTTTATATTGGATTAATAATAGAGAATTAAATTAAATTTATATAATTTGGGTAATTTGGGTAACCCTAACCCAACCCAAATTAAACCCAACCCATACTCAACCCAATCCAAATTAAATTCAACCAGGCAAATCCACGACACGATCGACATAGGCGGCACAATATTGTTTTAAGTCGAAAGTCATAAAATCGGCGCCGAAATCAGCATTGATCAAAGGAAGTGCGATCAGCACAGGCGACACGACACGATCGACATAAGTGACTCAATAGGCACAGGTGGCACAGCCCGATCTACACGAACATCACGATATTGTATTAATCAAAGGAAGCGCGATCGGCACAGGCGGCACAACACGATTAGCACAGGCAACACAATAGGCACAGACAACACGACCCGATTTGCACAGACGACACGATACTGTCTAGCGACGTTCTATTGTGTAGTTGTCTTTGACTGTTATTTCTGGTTTTGGTTTCTTTTGACTGCTTTTTTGGGATCTGCTGGTTTCCGTTTACTGTGTAGTTTGCTCCTCAATCAGGCTGGTCTGGGTTGGGTGACTTTTGCTGACTCGTTTATTGTCATATGCTGCTACAGATTACTGTTGTTGATTTCTGATGCAGGTCTGAATTATTGATAGTTGCTAAGGCATTTGGTTATATGTTGCGCAGGCTGAGCCACGATGAACCTACGCTTGACCAGCCTCCTCAACCGACCTAAAATCACAAGGAAAAATAAAGGGAATCTAGAGAAATTGGCTGAAAGGACGGCCACTTCTTATAGGTATCCAACCGGTCACAACGTTGCTGATGCACATGACGTTGCCTTCAATCCAACTGTTGCATCGACCACTCACATGGCTAGTCTAATAACCGGTCACGCCCATCTCCCGACTCATCTCCCAACTGGCCATGACACCCCTCCCTTGACCGGTCATGTATCCTCCACCCTGATCGTCCTGGCTGTTGTCCACTAAACCAGTAGCGCTACTCCTTCGACAGGACATGTCGCTGCCACCCTGACCATTCACGATGATGTTTTTCTAGTCAGGCTCACCTTAGCCACTACGACATATCACGACATCCCCACCCCGACCGCTCAAATCTCCGATAAGTCGTGGACCATGAGACAAAATGAAATCGCAAATCTGGCAGGCATTAGGAACCAAATTCTCAAATCCCTCGCCCAGTTCCAAAAGCATGAACTTGTCATGACCAATGAAAGGAGCGAGCAAATCATTTGCCAATTCAAAATCCGATTCGAGCAAA
>NW_025919432.1:0-14965 GCF_907164915.1 Impatiens glandulifera
TGGCTTATATAGTGAAAAAAATGATTTTTTTAAAGGACAAATATAGAGCGAAATAATTTAATTAATTTGTTTTCATTAGATGGAAAAAATAAATTAGGATTGATCTGAAAGCCCTCTTTCTATCTCTATCTCCCATTCTTATGGTACCTAATATTTACATCAGATCTTCTGCTACCGATTGCCGTGTTCCCCTGTGGCGCACCAATCAGATTGCAGCATTATTAATTTAATAATAAATCAATCTGGGCAGGAGACGGAGGGAGGGAGAATCCGGAATCCGGGTTTAGGCCCGGGTTCACACAAGACGCCGTTAACGGAAGCTCCCGTTAATGCCAGGAAATAATATAATATTCAGATAATACCCAGATAAGATATCTTCGCTCTGATCTACACGCCCATTGAAATGACCCTCATGTAAACCCCCCATACCCAACCATGAGAAGACCGTCTGCCGTTCATGAAAATACACTTACACGTCCATGTAATGACCGAATTGACATGCATATTATATTTACGTTTATTAAATATTAATTTAATTTATTAAATAACACAGGCAGCGATATAATATTCGCTTCAAGTAATTCAATCTTTTATTTTCTTGGATTTTTTATTTACTTTTTTTATTTAATTTTTTTTTGCCTCGAGACTCGCTGGAGCGAAGATATATTTGCTTCAATTAATTTTAATAAAAACCCCATGTAAATCCCACCTACCCACACATGTAAAGACCGCTTGACTACCATGTAAAGACACTTACCCGTTTATGTGAACACCAAAATGACATGGATTTTATATTTCCGTTTATTAAATATGAATTCAATTAATTGAGGATGACATGCAGAAACCGAACAAATCTTCGCCTCAATTACCGGATTTTTTTTTTTTTGTATTTAATTTTTTTTTTCCGGAGACATTCATGAGCGAAGATATATTTGCTTGAATTAATTCTAATAAAAACATCATGTAAAACCCCCATACCCACCCGTGAGAAGACCGCTTGCCTACCATGTAAACACATTTACCCGTCTATGTAAAGACCAAACTGACATGGAATTTATATTTCCATGTATTAAATATTAATTCAATTAATTGAAGATGACATGCAGCAACCGAACAAATCTTCGCCTCAATTACCAGGCTATTTTTTATTTTTTATTTTTTTCCGTTTATTAATAAATGTTAATGTAATTAAATTAAATTGACAATCAGTAAACGACCAAATATTCGCTTGAATTTTGTTTTTCGAGTAGATGATTGAAAGCGAAGATTTCTTATTTTCAAATAATTTTATCCTCACGTTCATGTAAAACCACCTCCCCTCCAATGAGAAGCCAACTTGCCTGTAATGTAAATTCACTTACCCGTGCATTTACATTCCGCGAATAAATCTTCGCTTCGATGAATAGTTTTTACTTTGCATTTATTTTTATTATTTTTTTAAGAAGTTACGATATTGAACGAATATTTATTCGCTTCCATGACTAGTTGATATAATTTCAATTTCCCGCTACAAGCCGACTCTCCCTCAATTTCATTTTCATAAGCAACTGTTCATATTCTTCTCTCTCTATCTCCCGGCGATAATCCAAACACTGAACGTCGAACCCTAGATATTTCGTTTATACTACAAGGATATCTTCTGAACATGTCGGGTAACCAAGGCAAGAACATGGAAGTGGATCATCCCATCGACTCCCGAGAGGTCGTCTTGCAAGTTTGTAGGAGCATAAACGAAAACGAAACTGCACCCACTCCGGCATCCAACGTCAATCCCAGCACTAAACCAGAGAGGTATGTTGATCTTATTGTGTTTATACTAATTTTACACATGTTTATTCAATTTATTTCGTTGAATACTGATTTATGCTATCCCACCCAAAATAATGACTTCGAGGTTTAATAACTTTACATATGAAAGGAAGAGGAAGAGAAATCCGAAGACGAATACTAAGTCTTCATCGACTGCTGAATCAGTTTCCACAGTTGCTGTCGAAGCTACTGATGTTGCTGCAGGTACTGATGATATTTTACCACCACCTTTTCCCCCTAAAAAAAAACCAAATGTTATTCCTACCTCCAATCCAACAGTCGATGAAGAGTTACCAGAACCACCCCCAGAAACCACTAATATTTCTCCGTCTACTACCCCATTCGATGAAGAGTTTCCCCCCTCTCCCCAAAAAACCAAAACCCGCAAGAAACGTCCAGTGACATTTCTAACCAGATCATCACCTCATGGCCTCGCTCAACTCATTCCTCAATTGAGCGTAGAACAGAGGGAAGCCGTTAAGGAAATCGGGTTTGGTTCTCTTCTTACAATGGGCGTCTCCAAGTGCCTTGCTCATTTTTCCAAACATGTAATCCAATCTTTTGACCCGGATAAGAGTTCTCTGGTATTGGCCAACGGTGATGAGATCCGTATCGATGAAGATCTCGTACAGCTCGTGATGAACCTCCCTAGAGGCTCAATGAACGTAGTCGAGTCCGTTGGGTTGGACAAGACTAAGGACCCTGCCTATTTTAATTTCTTGAGGGATTGGAAGACCAGATGGACCGGGGAAGACTCCAAAGCTCCCGAAACACTTTCTATGATCCCCAAGATATTAAGTAACACAAGTGCAGACAACGATTTCAAAATAGACTTCGTTGTCTTTGTTGTCTCTAGTTTTTTATGTCCTGTTCAAAATTCACGAGCCAGGTAAACATGTATTCAAACCTCTTATATATCTAATTGTATTTTTGAATACTGACAAATGTATTTTTTTCATTTCAGGTTCAAAATTCTCAAATCCTTAATGGAGGTTGATAACATAAAGGAACTGAACTGGTGCCACTTTACACTTCAACGATTGATTGACAGTGTAAGAAGTTGGAAAGAAAAAGCAAGTAAAAATAAAAATCCATATTTCGATGGACCTATAACCCTTTTATCGGTAAGTATTGTTGCCTCTCTTATAAATCATAGATATGTAATATTTTCTAACATGTCTCCCACTCCTTTACTCCAGATTTGCTACCTAGATGGTGTTTTTGTGGAAGGTGAACGTATCCCCTACGAAAGAAAATTTCCAATCATCTCCTGTTGGGATGACGTCAGCGTGTTGGAGTTTACCAACTTAGAAGGTCGTGCCGGTGGTTTTGGGCTGGGCAGGGCAAGGGCGCGCCTAGCAGTTAGACAACCCGAGAATCCAGTTGACTCGGTTGAAGTAAAAGAAGACGATAATGAGGTATGTGGAAACAATAAATTGACTCCCATTGTTTTTTATTATCCTGTTTTCAAGATTAATGAAGTATGTTTTTCATAATGTACAGTTGTTGACATCCAAAATCCTGCAAACTTTTAAAGATACAGCCCAACAGCTGAATTACCTATCAGGGGAGTTGGAGAAACGCAACATCGATCCGAAGCCCTTTTTTGAGGCCGGTTTCCTGAACCTCAGAGAGTCTGAAGGCTTCATGAAACACTTGAAGGTGGTGATCGATGGTCCGGTTCATGTAGGTGTGGAAGATCCTACAAGGGATGCACTTGGGGACACTTTACAGTGTGCGGGCTTGAAAGTCAATAGTCCCCGGGTTGATTACACATGTCGGACTGCAGTGGATGACCATGCAGTGGATGACCATGCAGACCATCAACCAGCACTGGCTGAACTGAATGATTTTGAGGATTCAGTGATGTCAAATCAAGAAAATCCATCCGATCACGAAGAACAGAATGATCTCGATGTTGCCGTTGTGCACAATGATGCTCCGTCACCACCTCTTCAACCGCAATCTGTTGAGGATGTACGTGAGGACATTTTAGATGAATCAGTCCTTGTTGAACCGGAAGATGTAGAGGCTGTATTTCATCACAGTCAAGCCAAGTCACCCCCTCCTCAGCAGGACGAACATGAGGATTCATTTCTGCCCAACAAAGATGACTCACCCATTGTTGAACCAACTGATCATGAGGGTGAATGCAAGGAACCGGATGGGGCACACAAAGTGCAGACAACCACTGTTGAAGACGATGATCAGGTTGAAGTGAAGGAACAGGTTGATGAACCAAAATCTCCGCCTGAAAATCCAAATGATCAGGGGGCAGGGAAGGAAAATGTTGAGGAACCCCTAGCTCAGTCTGTTGCACCAAGTGATCATGGTGAAGGCAAGCAACAGGTTGAGGTACCCAAATCTCATCATTTTGAACAAAATGATCATGGTGCAGGGAAGGAAAATGTTGAGGAACCCCAAGGTCAGTCTGTTGCACCAACTGATCATGGTGATGGCCAGCAACAGGTTGAGGCTTCTAAGGCCGTTGAATCTTCTGAAGATGAAGATGAAGATGAAGGTGATGGGGGGGGACGCATCAACATTAAAGAATATCCTAAGAGGAAGATCTCAAAAATTCCTGTGCACCTTCGATCCCCCTACATGCAACAGGTTGCTGATATGTTGGACCACAAAATAACCAACAAGGAGCAGAGATTAGCCGATTTTGTGTTTGATGAAGACCTGCCTCCAACGTAAGTTAGTTCTCATTTTTTTATAATTTTTAAAAATGAAATTATTTAGTTATGGTCTTCTAAATGAATGTATTTTTCAGTGACGTTCTGTACGAAGGTGCACCTGGTAATATTACCCGTCAATTACTTCGTTCAATGCAAATGGGTCGCGAAATTTCGAGCGAAGTGATTGACGCTTGGTCCATAATTGTGCACTTCAAATGCCGTAGGTTGCCAAGGCATGAACCAAGAATAATTTGTTTCTCATCATGTTCACATGTAAGTGCATGAACTGCTTTTTTTTTTGCTATGTATCCTTCAATGTTCATGACTTTGATGCTCTGCCCTTATTTTGCAGGTTAATATGGAGCATGATGCCACCTTATTTTCCCAATCCATTGAAGAAGACATGAGGAACTACCAAATCACAAAAGAAGACCTCATCTTCGCTGACGTGGTCTGTACATATCCCTCAATTCCAAGTAAAGAATATGCAATAAAGTAATAAATGTTTGTGTTCTTTTTGCAGATATTCCTACCCGTTGTCTTTTCCCGACATTTCTTCCTTGTTTGTGTGAATATTAAGGACTCCAAAATCGTTGTACTTGACAACTCCGGCCGTCCTCATGGAATGAAAATTTTGGACAAGTATGTCACTTTGAGTAAACAACTCGATTGTTTTGTGAAATTCTTGTTAAGTCAAGGCATGGAACGAATGGCTGCCAAGGTTAAAAAATACAGGATAACGGCCCCAAAGCTGGACTGGCAAGACAGAACAAACAAGACAGACTGCGGTGTATACTTAATGAGACATATGGAAACATATAGAGGAACGGCGAAGAATTGGTCTATTGACATCAACGAAAATAATGTAAGTGTTATACCATATCTAATTTTTAGTAGATGACATTGAACAATTTTAGATGTTCTTATACTTTCTCTTGTTCTTTTGAAGGCCGAAGAAGCTTTGAGTACGTTGAGGATTAAATATTTATACAGAATTCTTATGTCTGAGCACAATGTCAATAGGTTCAAGATAAAGACTGCAATTAGATCAAGATATTAGGGATTTTTATGTCTTACACGGAATTATACTTGTACAGTAATTCTTATGTTTACACAGGTCAATTCACATTTTTTAATGTATGGATGTTTGATATTGATTTATAACTTATAATGCAATTCAGATCTTAATGTATGGAAGGCAGTTCAGATCTTAATGTATGGAGTTATAATGTATTGATGTTTGATGTGTCTTCTTGTACCGATTTTTTAAAAATCATAAACGAGGATGTTTTCTTAACCGCGTGTTTAAATATTCTTAAACGAAGATATCTTCTTATGTTCATTTTTGGTGCAATCCATATTTTGGAAATCCGAGACGAAGATATCTTCTTCACTATATGTTTTTAAATTCATAAACGAAGATATCCTCGCCACTCTACATTTTCAAAATCATAAACGAAGATATCTTCTTATTTTATTTTTTGGTTCAATCCATATTTTTAATATCCGAGACGAAGATATCTTCTTCACTGTAAATTTTGAAATTCATAAACGAAGATATCTTCTTATGTTCATTTTTTGGTTCAATCCATATTTTTAATATCCGAAACGAAGATATCTTCTTATGTTATTTTTTGGTGCAATCCATATTTTTAATATCCGAGACGAAGATATCTTCTTCACTATATGTTTGCCAATTCATAAACGAAGATATCCTCGCAACATGTAATGCACCTACCTGTGGTATGTATTGATGTCAATTCCAGAATGAAAACTCATTTATTAACTTCAACTACTGCTGTATCAAGATCATCACTCTCATACCCTCACTCTCACTCTCACTCTCACATTACACTCTCACTCCTTCCCGAATCTCTATCTACCGTTGTCTTCCCTTCATTCATTAAGCGTAAAACTCATAAGATGGATGTAGAGATGGACCCAGACATGCTGGTTTTATCGCAGCAACAACTGGAGCGATACTTAAGTCTGATCAACGATGACCCTGTCCCTTTTAGTGTCTATCATGTAGATGAGATTCTTCCTCTATTACGAATAAACGTTAACGACGGACTGATGGCCCACATGCAAAGCAGATGGGATACGGACTCTCGTTCTTTTGTTATTGGGGAAATGCACATATGCCCGACGCTAAAGGACTTTGCTTCAATCCTTAGGTGTGGTACAAATGCACTCATGATCTTGCCTGTCCATCAAGATCCTCATATGGCCGTCCACATTTGCGACAGCTTCTATGGATGTACAATGTTTGATGCTCTCTTGTTTACCCTCCAACATGGATTTCTGAATATGACAAACATAGACGAGTACATTTGGCGTGTCCAGGGAGCTGAGAGGACCATCAACCACACACAAAGCAAACTGATCATGCTTGTGGTTCTGGCTCATTTTTTTTATGTCCGGCTGCAGGACGCCGGCCTTCGGAAAGGCTCCTACGGGTAGTTCCTGCACTGATGGGAAACGCCCCAAACCTGGCTAGCCTGGTACTTGCTGAGACATTACTTGGTCTTAACGAATTTGTTCCCGAGGAAAACAACTATTCTCGCCGTGGATCACCTTTGGTTCTATACCTCTGGTTGTTAGACAAGTTGCATTGGTTGCCCCGTCCTTCAATTCCCTACACTTCCTTTGCCAATCTACAAGTGCAAAGGGTCAATGGACTCGTGCCTCCGAATTTTATTTCGGATATTCACCCAATTAGGTTCATTGTTCCGTGGTATCTGTTTGCTGAAATGATGTACGAGATGAGGGGTTCTCCATTCATCATTTTGTTGGGCCTTCAGGGAACTACCTCCTACTGCACAAGTGTCATATACAGACAATTTGGCCTACGGAATCCCCTACCTTCAAATGGAGACAATCCTCCGGAGGACTTCATGTTTACTCCTCAACATCTTTACTTAGAGTACGCATCAATAATTGAAAATTCTTTGACGGTTTTCATCCCCAACCGATGGATCAATGCTGTGAACGAAGCCATTCAGCTATACATTCCACCCGTCATCGAACATGAGGTCGTGTCGCTGACAGGACCGATAGACGAGTCATCATCTCATGAATCAGACTAGAGCTTCATTTTTATTGTTGAACATCTATATTTTTGGTTAATCTGTGCAGTACTTATGTAAACGGATTATGGAATGTTTTTGTGTATTCATCAATATTATGAAGTTATGTTTGATTATAGTCTGAAGTTATATTTTACATTATGTATTTCGTTTATTCTGTAGTGATATAAATCGACTCATTGTCGTTAGCTTTGATTCATTCTTTGATTGCAATTTGGATGTCATGATCAATTCGAAGTATAATGTAAAACGACTGATCCGTTCATGTAAACCCCTTCGATTGATCAATCGATTGGATCTTCGCCTGTAAAACCCTTAAAAACGAAGATGATGTCGCATCCAATCTTTGAAGTTACATATTATTGTTGACACTTTCATGTCATACTGTAATGAATTGGAAAACGAAGATTCATTCGCCTGTAAGTTTCTATATGAAACAAAACATTGTTACGAAACGACATAATATTCGCTTGATCTTCATATTTCAGGTCGACCACATTCAACGGAAATGTATTGAAAATATCTTTCATCATTCAAAAAAGAAAAGAAGATTGTTTTCGTATAAAACCCTATAAAGAAATCATTTCATATCTATGGATTACTGTATGTAGCCTGTAATGACATATCAAATCGGAACAGTGTGCCGTATTGTTGTCACATCAAAAAAATTAATAAATATTGTATTTTAATGAAGTTGCAAATTATGTTTTTTTTTAAATTTTTAAGCACATGACTTCATCTAATTATATTTGAAAAGAAGCGAACATATATTCGTGTGCAGAACTAATTTGAAGCGAATAAATATTCGCTTGAATGAATTCTAGGTTGACTTACATGTGAAACGCACAACCCCTACATGAGAATACCCTTTACACCTGATGTAAGTACACCAACGCTTGTATGTGAAGACCAAAATGATGAACGAATGTGGGAGGAAATTACACGCCGCGAATAAATCTTCGCTACAAACCATTTTCCAATTTCTTTCCGTTAATCACATATAATTTTTATTTATAATCTTTACACATCGAATCGGACCAAAACTTACATTTAAAATTATGGCAATGATATGATAATACTTTATTATTTTTAACAATTTCGTTATTTTATTAATGTTTAATGACATTTGCATGAAATATAAATAACAAATAAATATTATCATTCGACGTACAAATTTTCATTACAAGTTTCATAAACATTTCCCCGTTTCATAAACATTTGTACATTTTAACAATATTCATCTGCATCTCCAGCTTCAAGGCATCTCCATTGAAGCAACCACAGCGGATCTCTCACGCATAACTGGGGTCCTACACCTGTTGAGTTATCTCTTGAGATGTTTTCCATCCCAGGGAATCTCCCAAATGATACATCCCAGGGAAGCAACCACAGCAGTGTACACGAATGATCTTCATTTGATCGGTAGTTTCTACTTGAGTTACCAAGCATTCGTGTACACTGAAGATGTTTTCCACCACTTGATCTTGATTGTACAAGTTTTCCATCACAGAGAATCTCCCAAATGATACATCCCAACAAACTATATGAAAAAAACACACACTCTCAACAAAAACGCTCAATAGATATTTCATGCTGCCGACGAAGATTGTTCATGTAATCCCTACATTTATAGCAAAAAGAAAATCTGTTTTCTTCATAAATTATTTAGATCTATTGATTCAGAAAAAGTAAATTTCCCGTGATGAAATATCAAATCCGAACAGTGTGTAGTCACTTTGTCACATCATGAAAAAGTAATTTCATTCACGAAAATGTAATAACACTTAATAATATTAAAAATAATACATTATTCAATATTGTCATTCACATTATATTAGATAATAAATTATTTCAACATGAATAAACACATTTTCATGAATAATTATAAAATTATATTCAATATAATACGTAGGATGTGTTTGGTAGACAGTAGTACACTGTTATAATTATTTCAATATAATTATAAAAGTATATTTATCCCAATAGTAAAATTATAAGGGTGTTTGGTTGAACTGGTTTTATATGTATAGTAATTATTTAAATTTATTTGTAATATTTTTTAATCTTATTCTTTTAATATTAACATTAATTCTTTTTATTAAGTTTTAATTAAAGTTTAATTATTAAGCTTTTATTATTTTTAATTTAAGTTTAATTATTTTTAATATTTGTTAATCTTATTCTTTTAATATTAACATTAATCCTTTGTTTTGTCACATCGTGCAGAAATTAGATGTCATCATTGAAAAAGAGGTGTGTTTTTGTATAAAACCCTATAAAGAAATCATTTCATATCTATGGATTCAGTAAAAGTATTATGCATGTCATGACATGTCAAATCGGAACAGTGTGCAGTATTGTTGTCACATCACAAAAAGTAAGAAATAGTATATTTTAATACAGTTTCCAATTGCACAACATTTTTCTATTTTTAAACACATGCAATCATCTAATTATACAAGAAAAGAAGCGAACATATATCCGTGTTCAGTGAAACTTGCAAATTATGAGAAACTAATCTGAAGCTAATAAATATTCGCTTCAATGGATTCTAGGTTGACTTACATGTGAAACACACAACCCCTACATGAGAATACCCTTTACACCTGATGTAAGTACAACAAAGCTTGTATGTGAATACCTAAATTATGAATGAATGTGGGTGGCAAACACACTAACGCGAATAAATCTTCGCTACAAACCATTTCTCAATTTCTATCCCCTGGATCACATTTCATTTTTATTTATAATTCATTGCCGACATATTTTTGTACGTTACATCATATCTTAAACTAATCATTATACATCGAATCGGACCAGTCTTCATTATTTTAGATAGGGAACATCAATCATAATTTATATATTGTTAATTAAAAAGTTTAGGTGATGTTTGATCTTATCTTGTTACACTCATTATAGGAATCAAAATTTATATTAAAAAATGCTGAAGACTACGGTCATAAATTAAAATATTACATTTACTATAATTAACATTATATGAAATATTAAATTATTCATACATAACAAACCTTATATTTATTACATGAGCGTCAAAGTAAATATATACAATGTCATTTATATTCCAAAAAAAATTATAAAAAAATTTAATTGACAGCTCAATTAAAAAGGAAATTAGTACAATGAAGCGCCAAAAAAATTACCACATGTCAAGTCAACTGTCACAAAGTCTCAGACTTTGTGACGCCGGTCAGTGAATCGCTACCATCGAATCAAACGTCATTCCTTTAGATTGGATACGATCTGTTAGATTGGCAGATCGAAGATTTGTTCGCTTATTCAGCATTGAGAATCAAATAGTTGTTTCTTTTGTGGGAATGTTTTTTCAAATAATGTGAAACATGAAAGACATGTACTAAGCGAAGATATATTCGTACAGTGCGGAGTTCTGCACGAATACATCCTCGTCTATTGTCGTATGTTACTTTTCATAATGCATAATTACCTTTCACACTACAAAAGCGAATATCGCTTCGACTCGTACGAAGTTCATGAGAAACTCCTTATTCATGTTTGTGAAAACCGATACGGCCTCATGAAAATACATTCACACTAAGAGTGCACTTTGCATAGTAAAACTGTAAAACATCTGAAGCCCGAATTCGGCCGTAAGACACCCAGGTTATTCTACCATCTGACCTAGCGCTGTCGTCTCCGGCATTTCGACTACGAACCCATTTGTCTTCCGGTTAGTATCTTCGGCTCCAGCGAAAATGGTAAGAAGTATTTACGGTTGCATGCTTGTGTCTATTTCGTTTTCTTAGTTAGGTCGTTAGAATCTAAATGTGACTTTAACATCTCAGAATCAGGATTCCGATATGCAAATAGTTCCATATACTGAATCCACGACTGAAGTGAACACACTAAGGTAATTACGCGAATGTTACAATTGTTAAAATTTGACTCTATTTGGATTAGGTAAGTAATCCAATTTGCTAATGATAATGTAGTGTTCAACAAAGGAAACGAAAACCCGATGCATCAGGCACGCCCACGACACCACTGGATATTCTGGCCAACGCGGCGAATGAAGCACTTAGTGAGAACCAGGTTCAGAAGAAAAGAAGAAGGACTCGTGACCCTGATGTCGATTTCAAGAGCAGAACCTCTCCATCGGGCCTTCATCACCTGATTAACAGGTATCTGAAGAACAGAAGCAGGCTGTGAAGGACATCGGATTTGGTTCCCTTCTGTCACTTGGCATATCAAAATGCCCACTTCAATTCTCACGGTGCATTGTGAGTCTATTCAATCCCAGAAGGAGGAGCATCGTCCTACACAGTGGAGAGGAGATGCAGATTGATGAAGAGGATGTTCAATGTGTATTGAACATACCCAGAGGTGAATTAGTTGTGGCAGAGTGTTTAGGAAATCACACGGACGACAAGGTGTACAAGGAACATCTCACGGCGTGGAGAAGGAGATGGGGATTCGAGAACAGTGGAGGTCCTTCAACCTACCAAATGCCTGACAAAATTCTACAGAACACAGAAGGAGACAGTAACTTCAAGATGGACTTCGTGGTGTTTGTTGTATCCAGTTTTTTGTGGACATCCCAAAATCCACAGTGCAGGTAAACCCAAAGAACCTAGCATTAATTCTGTGATCTCATTTAGAACTTCAATATCATTTTACATGGCTTGAGTCACTACTTTTTTATTTTCAGATTCAAAGTACTGAAATCCCTCCAGGATGTATCTAAAATCAAAGACTACAACTGGTGCAAGTTCACGTTAGACGGGCTAGTCGACAGTGTTATAAGTGGAAAGCAAAGAAGACATCCTATTTCCATGGACCATTAACCTTTCTTTTGGTGAGTGTAGAAATCTATTTGGTGGAGGTTGTCCATTCATAATTTTTTGATGACTTTGAACGTAACATATATTTGTTCATGCTAATGTATCAGTTGTGCTACTTGGACCGTGTGGTTGAGTTCAAGGTAAACAGTAAGATCTCAAGGAGTTTTCCTATTCTAGGATGCTGGGACGAGAAGAAGATGTACGAAAGGGTTGATTATGAGGCTGCACAGGGGGGGTTTGGACATGGTAGGGTGGTTGCTCGCATAGCCATGCCGAATGAGCAACCACCGATGCAACAAAATGTGCAGCCAACACCACCACAAACTGGAGATGACCATCCAACTGAGCATGCTCCAATTACACAAAACCTGGCGTCATGTTTGAGGAAGGTTGCTGCCGCTGCCGAAGAATTGGCACAAGGGGCTAAATATCTGAATGAGATGCACCAGATAAACGCCATGGAACTTGTACAGTCTGCGTTTGAGCCCTTGGCCACGGTGCTAAACTCCAATGCAATCCTGAGGGAAGGCTTACAGCGGAGTCTGGACCAAAACAAAAAGCAGCAGCCCAGAGGAAGTGGCATTAACCCCCACACGGAAGCCACCACCCAAGCGAAAGGCAACACCCTTCCTACCAACAACCATGCCAACACCAATCCAACGGCCCCATCGAACAAGAACACATTCACCCCCTCCACGAAACGAAGACAAAGCCAACCACCCACCAACGGCCCCATCCAACAAGAGCACACTTTCTCCCAACATCCAAAAAATATCAACGCAGACAACCAAGCCAAATCCAACACCATCCTCTAAACACCCTAGACCACACACAACCCACCCTCACACCAACACCCCAATCCCAAAGAACCCCCTTCCACTCAAAACAGTTACCCAAACCCCAGCCCCACCCCCTCCAATGGCACAAGCCAACGCCAACCCCCTTCCTCCAATCATAACCACACCCCCTCCAGTGGCACAAGCCAAAGCCAACCCCATTCCTCCACTCAAAACCACACCCCCTCCAATGGCACAAGCCAAGCCCAAAACAAACCCCATTCCTCCACTCAAAACCACACCCCCTCCAATGGCACAAGCCAACGCCAACCCCCTTCCTCCAATCATAACCCCACCCCCTCCAGTGGCACAAGCCAAACCCAACCCCATTCCTCCACTCAAAACCACACCCCCTCCAATGGCACAAGCCAAGCCCAAAACAAACCCCATTCCTCCACTCAAAACCACACCCCCTCCAATGGCACAAGCCAAAGCCAACCCCATTCCTCCAATCATAACCACACCCCCTCCAATGGCACAAGCCAAGCCCAAAACCAACCCATTCCTCCACTCAAAACCACACCCCCTCCATTGGCACAAGACAAGCCTAAAGCAAACCCCATTCCTCCACTCAAAACCACACCCCCTCCATTGGCACAAGACAAGCCCTCAGCAAACCCCATTCCTCCACTCAAAACCACACCCCCTACATTGGCACAAGACAAGCCCTCAGCAAACCCCATTCCTCCACTCAAAACCACACCCCCTCCAATGGCACAAGACAAGCCCAAAGCAAACCCCATTCCTCCACTCAAAACCACAACCCCCTCCAATGGCACAAGCCAAAACCAAAGCCAACCCAATTACTCCCAAAACAGAAACCAACACGAACCCCAGCACTACAACCACCCCAGCCTTGCCTCCTACCCTAATTATCCAAAAAAAGAGGAAGCAGGACCTTCAAAGGCCTTAAATGTCCAAAGAAAAGCCCCACGAAATTTGAAACTGATTGGTTAACCGATGTCATCAAAACCGAAAACCAACAAAAACTCCCCTTCTTTGGCGATAGTTAAAAAGGAACCTGAAGAATGCATCTCCAGTCTACCACAGCCACTTCAAACCGCCTCGTCATTGGAGACAGTGAAGAATGAACCTGAAGAAGGCATCTCCAGTCTACTAACGCCATTTCACACCGCCTATTCTTTGGAGATAGTAAAGAATGAACCGGAAGAAGGCATCTCCAGTGTACTACCCGCCACTTCAAACTGGCTCTTCTCGTCCAAACATGCGAACGACAGAATGGGTTAAAGCATTGGAATTGCCTACAGCTTTGAAAACACCACAATTCAATAAAATGTTTAGGGATGACAAGAAACTAACAAACTTTCAGAAGATTTTTGTGGGTTTCGTATTTGCTGGAGGACTTGATCCAAGGTAATGTTTGCTGGCAAATGCTTAATTATTTCATAAAAAATAGGAATTGCACACCATCTTGAAAAATGTTTTGCTGTTTCCATGCAGTGAAATGTTATTTATTGCGGAACACCTATGTCTACACGTGACGCGCGGGGACATGCTCACAATGGCTAATGAAACCGGGTAGACAGTATGATTATTGATGTTTGGTCATACATTTTGCACAACCTTTGTAGGAAAAATGTCAAATCTCGTTACAAGAAGATTTTCTACACAACCGTGCTCACCGTAAGTGTACTAGCACTGTTATTTATCAATTATGTTATTCTTGTGAGACTAAAGACTGCTGTAAACAGATTTTTTCGTGAAGGTGGGAT
>NW_025919433.1:0-12967 GCF_907164915.1 Impatiens glandulifera
ACAATTCACATTTTGACAATAATGAAGATGTATATATACAGATTGTTTTAATGAAAATTTATTTACCAGCATACTTGTTCATTTATGTATTAAGTGAATAAAATAATTGAAAGAAGCATGAAGCGCACAAATATTCGCTTCAAACAATTTTGTTTATTTCATAAATTAGGATCGAAATTTATGTGAGTAGTCGAGTAGTAGCGAATAATTATTACGTGAAAACTTTTAATTTAAAGTAATCTAATTCGAGCGAACCATGAGAAGCCGGATTACACTTACCCTAACATGTGAATACCAAATTCCACCAAATAGCAATTTCATGTTGAAATATGAGGCGCATAAGTATTCGCCTCAAATACTACTTTTTCTTGTAGCGAATAAATATTCGCCTCAAATAAATGTTCTTGTAAAACCCCACCCCACCCATGAGAAGTCGGATTACTTGTCATGTCATTACATTACCTAACATGTGAATACCAAATTCTACAAAAATATCATTCATGTAAGAAATGTGAAGAGAATAAATATTCGCCTCAAATACTTGTTTTCATTGAAGCGAATAAATATTCGCTTCAGTTTTAGGTTCTAAATTCGCACTTTTCTAATTAAAAGATATACTTAATAGGAGTCGACTGGGGGCGAATACATATTCGATTGATTTAAGCAATACATATTTTTAGGTTTTAATTATTGTTGTCATTCATTTGGTATTACATTAAAACATGGCATGCATTACATTCTTTGGTTTCAAATCCAATATACATAAATACATATCAGATTTCACATGAAACTAGAATTCGATAGTTGAGATGACAAAAGAACGTGAACGGAGTATTGGCGTCCATGCTGAAACTTTCGTCCCATTGTTGAGGAGTTGAGAACTGGGGAGTGGTCGTTGGCATTGCATTTGATGGCTGGAAAGGTATATCAAATTATTTAAAAGTATGTAATAAATGAATAATAAAACCCAATTATTAGTAAAGAAGTTAAGTCAGCAAATTCATACCGGAATTTGTGATTCGCTAGTTATTCTTGTTGATTTTTTTCTTTAGTTTTCTCTAGTCCACCTTTCCTTCTCTTACCAGACTTTGTTGGCTTCTTAGTTTTCATTCCTTCGCTTGAACATGGGCCCTCAGTAGAACATGATACACCGGTTGATGGAGTTTGCATATTATACTCTCCTGTAATTTTTTATCCACAAACGTACACTGGCTAAGCATAATTTCTTTGACATGCTTATAAGTGTCATCTCTTTCGGCTGCCTTGGTAAATAATGCATGGACAAGCCACACAATCTCGTATCTTATGTTATGAAGCTCACTCGGATCAACATTACTACTGTCCACGATTGGATCAGTTCCAAATATTCCATCTTTGGCTATTCTTGTCCACTTCAATATCAATGCCGGGGAATCTTAACACGTCAATCGTTGTGAAAATCTTTAGGATGTGAGCACACAAAATCCCTCCAATTAAATTTACAGCAGCTACACTCGATATTCTTATCATCATTCTTATGAACTGTAACTGTATGAGAGCATCTCCTAGTGGGGGTGTTACCTTATATTTTCTGTGTGTGTCGACATCCTCTAACATTTCTACACCACAATCATGCGACATAAACCATTGTTTTTCAAAGCACTTAAATACCTCTGGGGTGAAACTTTGCAGGCATCCTTTAAGATCAAAACTGGATAGTTAAGACTTGGTTGGCTGGTAATTGATTTGAAATCATCCTTCAACACATCATATCTTCTTTCATCGATTAGTCTTTCAAAGTGTTTGAAAATTCTAAAAACTTGTGTTGTAGGAGTAGTACCTTTTCAACAAACTGTTCATACTCTCACTTCTCTGTGTTGTCGTCATATCAGCACAAAACATTTGTCGTCCATAGACTAATGCCCACTTTCGCCTAATGCTAAACATGCGTTTCAACCAGTCGTTGTTTTCAAGCCCGTAGTTTGTCAACATTTGATTCCAAGCTTCAAACTCTATCTCTTCTTCAAATCATATATACACGAAGAAAAATCCTTAGAAAATTCTCTGAAATTATGGAACATGGAGCTAAGATGTATGGCTGCATTTTGAAATATGTGTCAAATACAGAGACGATGATTTGTTTCGGACATGTAGACGACAAGGCCTTAGCCATGGCCGCGTCTTGATCTGTAAGAATGGTTTTTGGTTTTTTCCCCACGCATAGCTTTGGTGAAAGTCTCAAACAACATTCAAAAGTCATCGCAGTTTCATCGTATAATAGAGCTGAACCAAAAATAATTGATTGTTTGTGATGATTGACACCTACAAAAAGCGCAACTGGACGACCTTACTTATTCTTCTTGTAGGTGGTGTCAAAACTGACAACGTCTCCGAAGTATGAATAATCGGACCGCATGTTGGAATCACACCAAAAAATATTCGTTATCAAATCGTCCGCATCAAGTTGAAAAGCATTATAAAAACCAGGATCATTGGATTGTTTTTCTGCAAATACTCTAATACACCCCCTGTTTCCCCAAAATTACACTCTCTGGTTCTTTTCGTTCGCAGGTAATTTTTGTAATCCTCAGGAAGAAACCTAGATTCTCCTTCCACCGATTTGTTTGGACATTAGAGCATGTGATGACTTAGGAGGAATTCCCACGTTAGTGGCCATCTCGATATGTAAGCCTGCAACTGCAGAAATATTCCTATGGCATCTATACAGGTGATTTTCTTTGGACTTGCAAGAGGATGACTGATCACTAATAAAATTTACCACTTGGAACTTTCCATTGTTTGCCCTCTTTATCCTCAATTTCGCTTCACAACCGAACCTCATCAAAGAACGGCTACGTCTCACATAGACATCACGTTTGTCTTTTCCCCGTTCACCCTGTGCACTACAACAAAAAACTCTATCCAGTATTTTACCATCGTTGTCTACATGTTTGAACTGCGCCTTATACCAAATCCTATTAGTTTAGCGTATGCTAAGTAGAATACGTAGCCTTCTTCTTCACTCTCAAATTCCCTACCTAAATGTGGAATTAAGTTGGCTTCGATGTCCTCCAAAGGTTGGCCGTTTCCATCGATATTCAATTGACGACGACAACTAGCAGATTCGCTGTTCAATTGAACACGTGGAAAATAAAGCTTCAACTAACCAAAACTTGTAGATTATTGTTAAATGAAGACAATATAAGCGAAGAGCGCTTCACTTCAACATTAATAACATTGTAATATTAGGCGAAGAGAGTTTCGCGTTATAAGATATTATATAAAATGCTCTTAGTGAAGAGATCTTCGCTTACATATGCACGAAAAAAATTAGAGAAGTTAAACATTACCTTAAATCATTAATATCATTCTCGTTCATATCATTCTCGCTCATATGTGTTCCTTCCTGATAATCAACTAGAACAGAACATTTCATGTCGAGTATTCAAAAAACATAAAAAGGTTGGGACGAAAAGTAAAGAAGGTATAGATGACATTCAAAAACATACCATTTTAATTTTGGAAGATGGATTGATATTATAATGAAGTCTCCGGCGAAGGAGAGGTCGATGGTAGACAATGGAGTATCACTCCGGCGAAGAAATGGTCCTACAGGTGAGAGAGAAAACAGTACAAACTTTGTCTAGCTTAGCAGCATGGCTTGTTGCCATGCAGCATTTAATGAAAAGGGGAAGGTGTTAGGTGGCGGTGAGGTGACTTGATAAAAAAAATATTTCATTTTAATAATTAAATGACTAAAATTATTATGAATTAATATTAATAAATCAATCAATCAATTAGAAAGCGAAGATTGCTTCACATTATTATTTTGACAATTGTTTTAGAAATATTATTTTGACAGTTTTTTAAAACATATTAATTATTTATCACATTAGGGGCGATTAAGTTATATAGTGTTAGGATCGGGGACGCCCTTGGAGGACCGGGGTGTTTCCGGTTTTTAGGAAGGGAGGCCGCTTACGCAACACACAATTTGGTGATAGTCCGGTTAGAGACTAAAATCGTTCTCAGCACTACAAATTGTCACAGACTCTTGAACCGGGTTCAAGGGCGGAAATGTCTGTTTCAGGTTGAAGCAACGTATGCGACTTTAGATGATGTTTTAGGAGGAGTCGGTTTTATGGATATGAGTGACCGGTTTATGGAGTATGATTAGTTTGAGGTTAGATAATGAAAGCAACGAAAGAACACGAGACAAGGATTTTATGGATGTTCGGAGCAAACTCTCCTACGTCACCCCTTCTTCTCAGATTATGAGAAGGATCTCCACTAACTTTTATAGTTACAGCGATACCTCTGGTCGAGCCCAACTTCGCTACTCGCCGGTTACACCAAACTCACTCTTTGATGTAATACAACAACTCACAACACAATATAGAAAGTTTCCGGTTTTAGACACACGGTTTTTGATCGTAACGTTTATCTCTCTAACTTAATGCTTTTCGTAATATATCACTTGCATTCGTAACTTGTTCACTTGTTGCACAACTACTTTAAATAAAGACGTTTCATCTTTCTTTTATAGCTGAGAAAAGCTAACGGTCACTTTTCTTCTCTCTCCTTTGGATTGGTTGATCGTTATCACGCCGGTGCAGAAAGGTTGCTTGCACGTTTCACCTTCCTCAACACCTGGCAGTCATGCAGGCAGCTCTAAGCAGAAGATGACATAATCGGTTTTCAGATTTGGACACGTGCTGGTCATCCACCTCAGGTTGTCAACTTCGGATCAATAAAGCATCATTGCTTTCCTCGCATGCTTCCGATCGGATCTGATCTTCTTTTATTCTTTCAAGACACGTTTCTTTCGTCATAGTACGTCACTCTTGAAGTTTGAATCTTCGGTTTGTGTCTTGTGTAGTATGATCCGGCTGGTGTGTAAGTTTTTGTCTTTGCTGACCGGTTGCTTGAGAAGGTGAAAACCGGTTCCTCTTATCTTTAACTTGATCACTTGAAGCTGGTTTTCTGAAGTATAGCAGCAACCGGTTTCATGATGCCCAACCGGTTCATACGGTTTTGATCTGTCCCTGCACATGAAAGTTAACAACTGTTTAGTTCATCTGGCCGGTTCCACAAAATTAACTTACTTAATTTTTCTATCAATTTCTCCCCTTTTTGATTATTTAGAATAAATATTCAAAACTTGTAATGAGTGGCCGGTTTGAAAATTAACTTACTTAATTTTTCTATCAATTTCTCCCTTTTTGATTATTAGAATAAATATTCAAAACTTGTAATGAGTGGCCGGTTTAAAAATTAACTTACTTAATTTTTCTATCATTTTCTCCCTTTTTAATTATTTAGAATAAATATTCAAAACTTGTAATGAGTGTCCGGTTTGAAAATTAACTCTATAGACTTGAGTATTTATTATTTTTGAGTTTGAAGAAAATGTTTCAGAGATGTGTTGATTTTTGAAGAAGGTGTGTGAAAACTAGCGGAGAGAAATATGATAAAATATCCGAGTTCAGAAACATAGTTAAACAAAGACTGTTTTGAAAATAGAAAGATTAAGGCTTGGATGGTCCCCCCTTGTGAAGCTCTTTTCCAGTTCTTTCTCAAACCGTTTTTTCTTCCTCTTCTCTTGCCTTCCACTCCCTTTCGCGTCTTGCAGCGTCAATCAGCATTCCGGCCCATACACTCGAATGACCGGTAGTCTTTTTCTTGAACCCAAAACTAGTACAGACTGGTTTTGGTGGAGGAGGCGGTGGAGCAATAATTGGTCTGAAACTTGGAGTTGCGGTTGAGCCCTCAGTTGCCCTTCTCTTCCGCTGGTTAAGTTCATCGATGTCTTCTTCTTCTTCTTCATCAATCGGCTGCACATTTAGCACGACTGGTACAACAGCTCTTTGTTCTGCCCGCTTGATTACCTTCGTAACCGCGCTCCGTTTCTTCTTACCTTGTGTTCATTGAATGGGACGGTTGAGCCGGTTGAGGTTCCTGGATGTTGGCCTGTTCCTCCTCGTTGCATTTTGGGCAAGTTCATAATCTTTGTCTTCAATTTCCTTCTGCAACCGTTCCCTTTCTCTTTCTTCATCTTGCAGCCTCTTAGCGGTTTCAGCATCAGACTCGATTTGCTCTTGAGTTTTGCTGACTTGGAGTTTGGACATCTCCCCAATTTGAATGGCCATTGCCTGCAGCATGTCTAATAATGGAGCGGTTGCGGTTTGGATGGACTCTGCGATCAAGGTTTTGACTGAGGTCTGCATAGCCGTATCTATCATGGACCTTATAGTGTTTGATAAATTAGCTTCAGCCGTTGCAATCCTCTCATCGGTTGCGGTTTATAACTTCCCAGGCATGAATCAATTTTATCAACTACCGCTTGCTTTATTTGATTGATTTCCGGAGCTTTCGTAGTTTGAGAAGAGTCTTGTTCCAGGTTGTCAGCTGTTCCGGATGTCTCACCGACCACATAGAATGACTTACTTTGATGTAGGTAGGCATTATTGAGTTGGCTTTGGCAACCTTTCCTCCACTGCATATCAAAATGAGCGAGATTTTGTACGAGCTGTTCTCGCACCGCAATAAACCGTTCAGCCATTTTCATTTCAATCGGAGTTAGCGTCGATCCTTCAGTTTCTTGAAAGGCATTCTCCACTGCTTGTAACCGAGCGTTTTCAAGAATTACTGCGGTTTTGCTAAAGGCAGGTTGAATAAGGTTGGTGTGAGCTGACTGAAGGGCTCTCTCTTCAAGCCTGATGAGCCTGTCCCAATATTTGTTGCCGCTCAAACCTGGAGCCATGTCGGATATCTTGTTTCACACCGGAGCTTCACCCACATGTATAGAGCTATCGCTTCACTTGCACCCTTGTTCATATCCCTGAGAAGTTCCTCGAAAACTTCATCTTCATATTCTGCGGTAAAGGGGACCTCGTCCCCGGTTACGGCTTCTGGTTGAGGACCGGTTTGCAGCGTACCCTTTCCTGTTACCGTTGAATCTTCGATGAGAACCCCTTTACCTTTGTTGACCTGAACAGAACCTTCAGGTATTGTGACTGAGACAGATGGCCCATCTTGAGCCGATTGGTTTTCTGGAGCTGTCTTGCCCCCTGCGGAACCGGATGGTTCCTGTTCTTCAAGATTATCCTCCTGAGCCGGAGGTGTAATGTCTGCTGTTTTGGCAGTTTCTTCGACCGGTTGTACTTCACTCTGATCAGGTATCTCAACCTGATCAATTGATTTGCGACGACTTGACACGTCGTCCTCGGTTTCCCTTGTAGTATCCTGGATAACATCCTCAATTGCCTTAGAGATGTTTAAGCCCACGTCGGCTAATACCTCTTCGATTCGTTTGCTTGGAGACTTGGAGGTTTCAGAGTGAATACTAACCTCTGCTTCCTCCTTAGACACTGATCCGGTTTTCAGGCTCTCCGAGGATTCGGTTTGCCTTGGTGAATTAGATGGAACGGGAGTAGGAACGACGGTGTGATGAGAATGGGTTGAAAAACGTCTGCGGTTCATTCTGGTGGATTATCCGAGGAAAGAGTTTTCTCGGAGTCCGCCGGTTTATTGGAACTCTTCCTTGCAGCCGCCTTCTTCCTTCCCTTCGGTTCTTGTGGGGCTTCGGTTTCAACCGCTTTTGAACCCTGGCCGTTAAAAACGAACCTAAGACCGAGAACACCGGTCTTAAGGCTTGTTTGGTTGCGTTTTTCAAAGTTTCAAAATTATTTTTATAATTTTGGGACTTCAAATCATTTGTTAAAATCCCAAAAAATAGTATATGATTTCAAAATATTTTTGGAATATTTTCCATAAAAGATATTTTGATAAAGGCTCATTTGGGATTTATGTTTAAACTTAATGCTTTTAAATACTGATATCTTCAAGTATTTCCCTCTCTATTCAACTTCATCAGCAATATGTATCAGTATTTAAATATTGTTGTTACAAATTTTAAATACACAAAAACATGTGCATGTCTAATACAAAAGAATAATTAGTTAAATAAAACATTATACAACCAACTTTCAAAAGCCAAACTTTATAAAGTAGAGATCATTGTTAAAACAGGTACGGAGGATGAAGTGCGAAAGTCATTTTCCGAGTATCACCAAACTTTAAACTAAAACAAAACTCTAATAAAAATACGTTTGTTCAATAAAAAATGTTTTTAATTAATTTAAATAAATTTTAAAAAATTAAATTTTAGTTTGATTATAAAAAATTTAAAGATTATTTAAAATTGAACCCAAATTATTTTTTTATAATTAATTTTAAAGTTATTAGAAATTATTTAAAATGATTTTTTATTTAAAAAATGAGTCCAGACATGCAAACCAATGTTGAAATTAGTTACAAGTTTTATCCAAATTCAATTCTTAACATATATTTTTTATTTAATAATAAAAACTAATTCTCATTATTGATTAAAATAAGAAATTATATAAATAAATTAATTTATAAATATAAAAGAGACAATAATTATAATACTCTTTATATATTTAACTAAGTTTAAATATCTACATATACATGATATTAGACTAGAGTATATATTTTCTTTCATTAATTTATATAAATATATTTTATTTTATATTTTTCTCTAAAATATAAAATATATATTGTTTTATCAAAATATATATATATATAATTTATATATATATATATATTGTCACGTAGTTATCTTATATATATATATATATATTATTTTATTTTTCATCATTAATCTTTATAAATATATATATTTTTATCTTTTATCATACATTTTTTTAATATATATATATATATATTTTATTTATGAATATAATAATTTTTTGATTAATAAAAATTAACAAATTGGTAATAAATATTAAATATAAAATATATATACATACACAAAATAACAAATTTATTTCAACAATCTCAAGTGGTCTAGCGGTTAAAATGTTCACATTTAATGTTTAAGACCAATGTTTGAATCCCAAAACATACAAATTTAGATTTTGAAGAATGCATTCTTGACTATAATATATGGTGGTGTAACTTTTAAACAAAGGATATGAAGCATCTGCAAGTGTGAGGTCGGAATTAGTGGTTGGTTTGACGAGTATTTGAAAGTTTGAGGTCACGAGATGGAGGTAGGGTGGTGAGTGATTTGTCGAGTGTGAGGTAAGAATTAGTGGTTGGTTTGACAATCATTTGAAAGTGTGAGGTCACGAGATGGAGGTCGGGTGGTTTGTCAGCCGGGAGATAAAGAGACATGAAAAAGTGTGAGTCACAAGATGATGGTCAATTGGGTTAGTGGTTGGTTTGACGTTGGATAAGAGGTCTATGATCAATTGGAATTGATTGTTGATTTGTTTAAGTGGGGGTAAAAGAGAGGTCGACTCAGATTGGTGAGTTGTTTGTCGAGGGATAAAGATGTATATGAAAAAGTGTGAGTCACAAGATTAGGGTCAGTGGATGGTTTGTCGAGGAGATAAAGAGACATTAAAAGTGTGAGTTAGAAGATGATGGTCAGTTGGGGGTTAATGTTTTGGTTTTGATGATGGATAAAAGGTGTGTGATCAATTGAGATTGGTTGTTGATTTGTAGAAATGAGATTAAAAGAGAGATCGGCTAAGATTGGTGAGTGGTTTGTTGAGGGATAGAGACATATGAAAAAGTGTGATTCACAAGATTAAGGTTAGTGAGTGGTTTGCCCGAGAGGATAAATAGACATATGAAAAAGTGTGAGTCACAAGATGAGAGGGTCAATTGAGGGTTAGTGGTTGAGTTTGACGAGAGATAAGAAGTGTGTCATCAATTGAGGTCGACTAAGATTGGTGAGTGATTTGCCGTAAGGATAACAAAAGGCATATAAGAAAGTGCGAGTCACAAGAAGAGGGTCAATTGAGGGGTTAGGTAGGTGCCGAGAGGGTAAATATATGTTACATTAAGTTTAGATTAAACTTAATTTTTACAAATCAAAATTTATTTTAAATTATTTAGATTTGAATAATATTAATTTTATCTAAATTATTTATAGATAAATAATATTTTGTTTATATATTCTTATCCGTAAAAATGCACGAAATTTATGCTAGTTAATATAATTTCACTTCTTGCATTGATCACAAATTAGAAAATTTTTTATAAAAAAATAGTTTAGTCTTAAATATTATTATTTTATCAATGTTCTTATGGCTTTGATCATTATGTGCATAAAGTATTTGTTCTGCCCTTTACATGTTTCTAGAAGAAAATAATAGAAAGAAGCTGTAATTTGAACAACAATTACCAAAAAATACTTGATATGCAAGGTTTTAACAAGAAAAAAATTATAATCCACCTTTAGGTATCTAATCTGTTACCGTCGTTGCTGAAAAGTTGTTGATTATTAAGTCCAAAAAAATATCGCCATCTAGAGATGTTTGATGCTAAAGTATACGTAAAATTTTCAATGAACTCCTCAAAAATCTCGATGCTTCTGAAAAGTATAGTCATTTACATTGTCATATATAATATCAAGAAAGAAATTATACAAATATAATTTTCAAAGCTCATGTATGAATCTTTATCCATTTAATATCAAAAATATATATATATAATATGACCCCTAAACATTTAAAGAAAATAATCTTTTAATAAGTATGAAACTTCTAGATTTCAATTTTATTAGCTAGCCAAGTGTTTCTATATCATTTTTCATTAAGCTTCTAGATTTCAATTCCATTACCTTCCAATTACATTTATCCTTCTTCTACAACTTTCCAATTATTTGATCTAATTTCTGAGTTAAGTAGCTATTTTTATGTATAGTAGAAAAAGATTAAAACAAAACTTATCAAATAGACTAAACATGTATATAAACTGTTCTCATAAATTATATGCATAGATTTCAATAAATCATGAACATTTGGTTAATTTACTTTCATCAATACTATATGTTTTTCAAATTTTTTTATTCAAGTCATAAAACAAAAAAAAAACACATTGTGTGAAGAATATTGTCAATAATCTGTCTTGAGCAAAATCACAATGAAATAAAGCACATAAGCTAGAATTGACAGAAGCCCAGATTGTTGCTTGTACTCAACACATCCATGTTTGATGGCTTTCACACCCATTTCACTAGTCATTACTAATAAGACACATTAATAGGTTATATATGTGACTACGAACATGACATATATAAAGTTAGCACATAGATTCTATAGCATGGCAACAAAATTTAATGCAAACAAATAGTATTGAAACTCATAAATAGAAGATAACTAACTTACTTGAAACTATTGAACTATCAATTCAAGTTCATCCATGGTTCTAGAAGACAAGCATAAGAAAAAATTTATTAGTACTTGGTATCATAGTTTTTGATTTCCCCATTTACACTCACTCGCCTAAAATGGAGGGCTTTGAAAAAAGCGAATGCTTCTAAACTATTCTAAACTAGAGACGTTAAAAATTCGACAGCAGCCTTTTCTTCAACCTGCACAAAGACCACTATACAATATCAATTTCGAACTTTGCGAACCGCTTCAAATAGTTTTAATAGAAAAGAAGAATTACAAATAGATTTTAATGAAATTTTCAGGAACTAAATATAATTTATATTCTAAAGCTTCAATAATATGGAAGCCTAACATTATTCAACCAAATTTTAGAAAATAGAAACTTAGTTAATAACAAAGCATTCAACAAGAATTTCTATTGCACTTTTAAATTAAACTTCTAAATTTCAATTTCTTCTTGTTGTCTGCATCACCAGTGTAAGTTATTCAAATCATCATTTTCAAAGGTTAATTTATGAAGCATTATTTCATAATCAAATTATAAATATCTTAGCAAATGATATAAACCCTGCAAAGAGGCCTAAAGTTGTTGGAAAACCCTTAGAAAAAGATAGTAATAAAATTTGAAAAAAAAAGACATGCCAGTAAGGCTACACGCATAACACACTCCTTTGTAGTAAATTTAACATGTCCGATAAATGAGAGATTCTTTTATATTACAGTCGATTATTAATATTGAGGATAAGTTAGAATTCCTAAAATCATAAAATAATTTCAGCATTATCTAATGTCTCACATATAACTAATTTTATACCTATACCACACTCTCTTAACACTTTTTGAGAAAGTAGTTCCAAATTTCTCATAAATTATACCTAAATAACAAGAAAACAGTTAAACGCAACAATAATAAAAAAAATACCATTAAAGTTCAATATTATTTGAAAAGCGATTGATTGTTGAAAAACATGATATGAATCTGAGACTAATCGTGATAAAGAAGAGGTGAAGTATCAACCAAGAAAATACGATAAAAACACAAGATTTACGTGGAAACCGAAGACGAGAAAACCACGGGCAGAGGAGGAAAATTCATTATGGTTAAACTAAAATATTACAACTTAGAGAGAAGAAGTAATGACAAATATTTTGTGTCTCAAATCGTGCTGAGTGAATAAAATTCTAGCTAAGACCATATATTTATAATCACTGTTTGATATAATATCAAACAGTTATAATTTTATTTTATTTTATATTATTTATTATATCGTGAGCCTAGGCCCACGTACCAATTAAAACTCGTATGGGTCACCATAATCTAACAATCTCCACCTTGACACGTATCTAGTATGTCAAAAGATAATTTGGTCTTCAAAATATAGACAATAACCATAGTAGTCTCCACCTCTTCCAAAAGCCCTATGAGTTTCAACAACCAAGACCAACTAAGTTCGAGCAATGCTCAAACTTAGTAATGAGGAACGTCTTCATCATCATATCACCAGGATTATCAACCGTACTAATTTTTCTCACATCAATATCACTACAAGCAATAACATCACGTACAAAATGATATCACACATCAATGTGCTTTATCAGATAAATATCATTTTGACTATCACAAAATACTGTCGTCACCTGTAAATCCTTCTTGAATTACCGAATTGGCCTTTCAGCCAAATATCAATTTTATAAACTTCTATAATGGTCATATATTCTACCTCAATAGTAGACAACACGACTGCACTCTGTATAGTAGCTTTCAATTAATTGCAAAA
>NW_025919434.1:0-9000 GCF_907164915.1 Impatiens glandulifera
CCCAAACTTATCAAATTCAATAGAAATATTGTTGTCGGTTGATAATTTTCTAACAACATTAATCGATGGCGGGCCTGTACGATTCTCGAGCTATTGATTTTGGTTCTCTTTTAAATTAATCTATGCAAACGCCGCGAAGACTCCGATAAACTCAAAAATTTCTTAGTCTCTTAAATTGTAAGTTATCATTAATTTTGTTTTTTCATTTGGAATAATTGAAAGTATTTTCAAATTTATTAATTATAAGTGGGATAGAAGACAAATTTGTGATTTTAATTGAAGAGCTTGGTCAACTTTAAACCTTTTTTTAATTTTTAATTATTGAAATCTCTCGTTATAAGTGATCTAAAGTAGAAGCGCAATTAGACGTCACCTAACCTTTTTAGACGCGGTTAAGTATTTAATTAATAAAAATTCATATTTAATTATATTATTTTATTAATAATATCTATAAATATAATTGTATTTTATTTATAAGAAAAAATATTATTTATAATATTTAATTTTTTTTCAAAAGTAAATACTTTAAAGTAAGTTTAATATATTATGAATGTGTGGGTAAAATAAAAAAATTAAACAAAATAACATATAACTTTTTTTACATTGAAAACTTCTTTAGAGATTTTTTAGTTTTTCAATTATAATAAATTTAATAATTTAATTATACATTTAAAAAATATTATAATTTCTATTTTAAAAATAAAAAATATAAGTTAAGAATTAATTTATATAAATAAAATTAAAAGTTATTAAAAAAATTTAAAAAATAAGTGTAAGGGTCATTTTTTAAAAATGACCCAAAATGGTGTAAATGAACAGTGATACTGCATATATGGGTTTTTTTTGGAGAGAGTATGAATTCTCATTATGGGATTGCGTTGCCGTCCGATTGGAGTAAAATTTGCGTTTGCGTTTGCGTTTGGCATCCGGTTGAAGATGCCCTTAGTCGTGTTGTTTTTTGATGGTTGAGTTAGAAGATGCCCTTAGTCGTGTTGTTTTTTGATGGTTGAGTTACTCTATGCCGATCATGTCGTGTTTGTAGAATTTTTTTATGGTGCTTTTGATGGTGCTGTATTTTTAATTTTTTAGCCTACAAAACAAAATAACACAAAAATTAATACTAAACATCATATTAACTACTCTTTGGTTTATTTATTCATTTTGGCCACCTTAATTTTATTTATAAAATGTCTAGATTTTAATGAATCCGAATATTCGTCGACACAGAACCCATCTTCAAATTAATTATTTAATCTCGTGCAATTATCTCGTTTATAAATTTCAGATAATATATTTTTAAAATAGGTTTTGATTTCTAAAAATTATAAATTTGGAGCTATTTGATAAAAATTAATTTAAACTTATTATTTTATAAATGAGACATTTATTTAATTTATAAAATTTATATTTAATTTTGATATTTTATTAATAATATTTATAAATAGAATTGTATTTTATTTTATAAGAATAAATATTATTTATAATATTTATTTATTTTTAAGTTTAAATATTTTAAAATTAGATTAATATGTTAAATACGATGAAATACATATTAATGATGTGATTAAACTAATTTATGAGTTAGTAAAATAAAATAAAATAATAAATAATTTTTTTACGGAAAACCTCTTATTTTAAAAACCACAAGACTTTTTTGTTTTGTCCAAATCAACTCACTACTATTAAATATTATACATAGAAATTAAAAGTAATAATTCTAAATATAAAAAAAAAAACTTATAAACATAACAAAAATACACTAATAGCATGTTCTTGTTAACATGTGTGAGCTTATTTTTCTAAACTTTCTTAAACATCTTCACTAATAATTTGTTTTGGTTTATAACATCTTTTGATGTTCACAAATTTCCGTATCAAACCCTTTTAATCCAACACGCATCTCAATATTTGTTTGAAGGTAAGTGATCATCTTTTTAGATTAAGAAGTATATTTGATGAAAAACGATAAAGGACGGATGTGTTAATATATATCGTGACATTAGTTATTAATTCGAAACATTTTATTATAAATTTCAATTTCAGCAAAATTTTCAGACGAATCAATTGGACTACTAATATATATATGGAGGAGATGAAGAGAGAAATATTTCAAAAGGATTTTAAGATAACCTAAATTTAAATTTTGATTTGGACTATTTTGTGATGATTGACTACTTTTAGATGTATTTTATTTTTTATATTTAATTTATTTATAATTTCATTCAAAATATTTTATTTTATGAACAAATTATTGGGTTTAATTATTTTTTATAATGATCATCTTTAGCTAAAATTTGATTATTTGAAACTATTCAGCCCATATAATTATAATCTGTAAATAAACAAATCATAACTTTGGACATTTTAATCTAGGATCAAAAGAAGTGGCTATACAAAATAAAAATGGTATATAGGCTTAATATTTTATAATAATTACATGATACATACATTTAATATAAAATAATTACACAGACATTTTCCAATTAATACAGTTATATTTGCACATGTATGTTTTATATTAAATAATTGAAAATAGATGATTTGCTTATAAATTTTTAAATATTCATCGCACAAATAAAATTATCACCATAGTCAAAATCTCAAATATAACTAGTTATTGGAAAATTAATATCTTTATTATTTAAAATAAAATTTATTAATTTAAAATTTTCTTTAACATCTTGTAAGTTTTATACTACTAGGTGAAATTTTATTATATCCTATTTTAAGACATTTTTTTTATAGTTCAAATAAAATTTGAAGATTCTAAGATATTCATCCATTATTATAATTTTTTTTTAATTCTAGTTAGCAATATTAGTATCATATTTAAATAATTTTATTTATTTAATAGTCCAGTTTAATTCGAATACATATCTACCATGAATCTTTTTTATATGTTTAGTAGAAAAATGTTGTTTGCATATTAAATATTCTACTTTTTCTTGTGAATCAATTTGAATAAAATTAAAATAAGTTCATACATTACTAGTTCTACATCTTTTAGCACTAGTAGAAAAAGTGGTATCACTAAGGGCGAAAACCGTTACTGAAAACATCAAAAGTCGTTACTGATAACATTCTGTAACGGCGAATAAAACTGTTACCATTCGTTATAGAAACGAGCGTTACTGATACTCTTCTAGTATTAGTAACGGCTTTCGAAAGTCATTACTGATACTCCTCTAACAACAGTAAAGGTTTTAGCCAAGGTTAAACCGTTACAGATAAAACATTAGTAACGGTTTTAACCAAGGTTAAACCGTTACAAATAAAGCATTACTAGTAACGGTTTTCTTATTTATAAAATTGTTACTGATATATTACTAGTAACGGTTTTCTCATGTTTAATACCGTTACTAAAAAACGTTATCATTTTTTTTTAATATTTCATATTTGTACCTATATAAACAATAATAATTATCCATTTTGCAAAACCATTAATATATTCCAAAAACCACAATCATCAATCTAAAGACCACAATCATAATCCAAAAACCACAATCATCCGCAAATCACAATCATAAATCCACAATTCATCAATCCACATAAACCATAAATCACGCTCTTGTATTGATTGTTATCCCTTTGAGAACTCTGTTGACGAGCACTCTGTCTAACACCAACACGTAATTCACCATTTTCTGCCCTGAAGTAGGTAATTAACCATTTTATAATAGTCAATAAGAAAGGCAATTCCAAAATAGAGAAATATCTCAGGAAAACAAAAGTATCTCCAGCAACTAATCTCTTAGAGGTGACAAAGGTACTCCATCCTATTGTTAGTAAGTGCCTCTTAGGTTGACTTGCAGATTATTAATTAAGCAAAAACACACAATTTCAATATCAAACGAAATAACAAATCATCCCTTGAAGGATTTAAACAATACCAGATGAACATGAGAATAGCAAGTGAAAATGATAACCTCGATAGATATGTTTAAATCGCCCTTCCATGCCATGAAGGTTTTTGGCTATTAGTTCCTGTGTTGGTGTTGTTGGGTCATGTCCTAAATGAATCTGATCAATCATTAAAGAATCCAAAAAACATGAATTGCATAAAATGAGAGATGAAAGGAAGTTACTAACCAAGGGAGGGAGACATTCAGTAGCATGCTCTCTAAGGACTGAAAATCCCCCATAAGTACTCATTTCTGATGCAGTTAAAACCTTTGTTAATGAATGGACTGTAGGCCTTGGAAATTCGGTGGGACTTAAATTAGGGCTTTTAGGCTCATGAGGTTGTTTAAACAATATAAAGTAGTGTACACTTCAGTTAAACGATGTCAACATTAAATAGATCTAGGAGTTAGCTGTTTAGGTCTTACATCTTGCTCCGGCATTAATGTAACTTGAGCATAAACTTCATCAGAGTCTTGCTCGGCCTACACATCAAATAAAGAAGGATAAAAGAATCATTCACCAATGATCGCTAAAAAGTATCCAACAATGGCAGAAATTACAAATTCCCTAAAATTTGAACAGAAGTAGAATATAAAAAAAGCTTACCAGTAGGATGAAGATACCAAATCTCAACAGAAACCAGGTTAAGGTGCAAACCAATCACACAACAAATAATATGTAACTTCAACAAAGTCTTTCAAAAATGGAAATCAGCAAGTATAAGAAAATTAGACAGAACTATACACTATAATAACAAATCAAATTCGGAATAGAATCAGTAGCACAAATCAACTTCAGGCCAAGAGAATCACAACCAATACAAACAAGACAGCTAAAATAATTGAATCAGATAGAGACTCGTTGTAACCAGATATGAAGCAGAGAAGAGAAGAAAGAGAAGAGAAGAAAGAAGGAAAAAAGTAAGAAGACGGTGTAATTAGGTTTTATTAGGGTATCTGTTACGGTTTTAGAGTAACCATTACAGATATTGAATTAGTATCAGTAACGGTTTTGAGGATAACTGTTACAAATGTATGTATCAGTAAGGGCTTTCGAAAACTGTTATTTATACCACTTGTGAAAAATTTTAAATGAATGCATATCAGTAACGGTTTTAAGGATAACCGTTATTGATACCCCTTGTGAAGACTAAATAACATAAGAGATATCAGTAATGATTTTAGTATAACCGTTAGAAATATATGTATCAGTAAGGGCTTTCGAAAACCGTTACTGATACCTCTTGTGAAATATTTAAAATGAATGCATATCAGTAACGGTTTTAAGGATAACTGTTACTGATACCCCTTGTGAAGACGAAATAGCATAAGAGATATCAGTAACGGTTTTAGTATAATCGTTACAAATGTATGTATCAGTAAAGCTTTCGAAAACCGTTACTGATGCCTACTGATACCCCTTGTGAAGACGAAATAACATAAGAGATATCAATAACGGTTTTAGTATAACTATTACAAATGTATGTATCAGTAAAGATTTTCGAAAACTGTTAATAATACTTTTTGTGAAAAATTTTAAATGAATGCATATCAGTTACGATTATCCTTCAAATCGTTACTGATATTCTCATTTCGAAAAAGAAGAATAAAAATACTAGTGTCTGTAACGGTTATTCCTTATGATCGTTACTAAAAATCTTTTATCAGTATCGGTTTTAAATGGTCGTTACTGATAAAAACTTTCAGTAAGAGTGCTATAGCACCGTTAATAATCTTCCTTACCAAAACCACATTTTCTATTAGTGTAGAACAAGTTACATAATTAGGAATAGATCCACGATCCATGTCCATGGATGACTGGCTCTATTTAAAACATATGGGCCAGCCTATAGGTCTGGGATAATAGATTTAAATAATCTCAACTTGTAGAAACTCAAAAAAAATCATTAGATATGTTACTAAAAAATATATTATTAAAAGATGGTGAGAGAAAAATCTGAAAAGTTATCTTCTCGCAAAAGATGTGATGTTTGCTATATATTCTTTTAAAAGATGTGATGTTCTCAATATAATTGAGATCTCGAGTAAATTGTAGAACGTTATTTAACAACTAGAAAAAAGTATTAATTAAATTTGTTGAGAGAATGATTAATTAATAAGTAGAAAAGTATATTAATTAGATTGTTTGAGAGAGATAATTTAAATGATTTCATCCGATTTTTTAAAGTTCTTATAAGGATATAAATGAATAAAGATTTGAAATAACTGTTTTTCTCACTATCTTGAATAATCTAATCCACCAACATATAATAATTTTAAAATATTTCTTTAACATTAATTAATAAGTAAAAAAAGTATAAATTAAATTTGTTGAGAGAAAGTTAGTTAATAAGTAGAAAAAGCATATTAATTAAATTTGTTGAGAGAGATAATTTAGAATGATTCGGTTATTAGGATTAGATTATAAGTTAAAAGAGATATTTTGAAATGATTCATTATTAGGATTAGATTAAGAGATAATTTTGAAATAATTCTATGTTAGTGGATTAGATTAGTTAAAAGAGTGAGAAAAAATATTTACTTTACATCTTTATTCATTTGTATTCTATTATAAGAACTTTCAAAAAAAACAATACGTAAATATAATATATTATTTTTAATATATATACATATATTAAAATAATTTTAGTTAAACTAAATTTTAGTTGTTAAATAGGATTTGTATTTAAACTTATAAATCAACTTTTATATTATTAAATATTATTATTTTATAATTATTGATATTATTTCTTTATATAGTCTAAACTAAATTGTTTAAGCAATAACAATTATTAATTTACTTTTTATTTTAAATTAATAAAAGATGGAAAATGGTGAGTCACTGTATATTTTTGGCATGGGGGACATTAAATTAAAGATGGAAAATGGTTCTGTTATTAAGATTAATAAGGTGAGACACATTTCAGGTTTAATGCGTAATCTAATTTCTGTTACACAACTTGATGAAGAATCTCACAATTTTAGTTGTGGAAATAGTGCATGTAAGGTGACTAAAGGAGCCATAGTTGTTGCTCGAGGTCACAAAATTGGAACGTTATACACGACTTCAACTTACAGAGAAACAATTTCTTCTGTAGTTGATGACTCGAAGAACATTGAGTTGTGGCATTGCAAGTTGGGTCATATAAGCGAAAAAGGGGTGAAAATTCTTTTGAAGAATGGACAGATTCCAAAACTGAAGTCTGTTGAACATCAGTTATGTGAAAACTGCATTCTTGGAAAATAGAAACGGATGAGTTTCTTAAAGATTGGGAATGAGCTCAAGAAAGAAGGTTAAAGTTGGTACACATTGATGTGTGGGGACCTGTACATGTTTCTTCTATTGGCGGATCACACCACTACGTGCCGTTTATAGATGATTCGACGAGAAGGGTATGGGTATATTTTATGAAGAACAAATCTGATGTATTTTTGATTTTCAAAAAATGGAAGGTTTTGGTTGCAAATGAAACAAATCAGAAGGTTAAATGCTTGAGATCTGACAACGGAGGCGAATACATCAGTTCAGATTTCAAAGAATATTGTGATGTAAATTGTATCAGTATGGTGAAGACTGTTGCCCGAATGTCTCAAGAAAATGGAGTACTTGAACGGATGAATCGAGCATTAAACGAACATTCTAGGAGTATGAGATTACATGCAGGCTGTCTAAAACCTTCTATGCAAAAGCAATCAATATTGTTGCCTACTTAATAAATAGGGGACCCTAATAGGATCGGTGTAATCAATAGAGACGGAGGTCTAACTATTGATTACAACTTCTGGAAAATGGTTTGATAAAAATTCAGTTAGGGATTAATACCACTTTCTATTTTTCGCAAACCCTTGCAAACTCTTGAAACGATTCAAGTGCGGAAACGTTTGCTCAGGTTTGAAACTACGAACCAATGAGAGAAGAAAAGACAAAATGTAAAAGACACAGCAAGTTGTTTATGGATGTTCGGAGAAAACTCTCATACGTCACCCCTTCTTCCAACCACTAGAAGAATTCACTATACTTCTTTGAATCAAATACAGTTTACTAGCTAGCTAACTGTTGGACAGAACAGGCTCTGTTCAACTTATAATATGTTAAAGAATATCACTCAGCTAGACAGATTTTGATTCTCTCTTGAACTTGAAGATGTATAGATCAGAAAGTGCAAGAGTATAAGATTGATAGCAAGTAAGGCTTATGAAATCAGTAAGACTGATACGCTTGTAAAAACTTGTTTTTATCTCTCTCTGGTACGTCGACCGTTGTCCTTGATGATCTATATATAGAAAACAGAAACCGACGGTGAATCTTCTAGATGAACACGTGGCAAGCGCCCATTGAAAAGCCTTCATAGTACAAGAGTACAGTAGGCTCTGTGCACAAGGATCGTGGCCGTACCGAACTGGTAGTGCAACGTATATTCTTCTGGAACTGTCCTTTACTTAACAAGTACTGGGAGGAATATTCGCGCACGTGGAATTCATTCATTGGATACAAATAGTTGGCGTACCGGTCTTCACTAGTGAGTGGAGTAGGAGTAGCGTACAATTAGTTGATCGTGGGTAGACGGATGTTTACTTTAAGCAGCTGCTGAAGTGAGGCTAAACGTGCTCCATTAGACTGCCAAGTCTAAGGAAGTTAGACGCCCATGTCTAATAGAGAGATCCATTATATTATATTGTTGGGTTGAAATTCTTAATTGATTTAAAAATAAATTAACAATTTTGATTTGATGATTGATGAAATAGTTTTTGGTTAAACTAAGTTCAATAATTGTTAGTCATATCAAATATAAAAATATATATTTAAATATCAACATCTTAAGTGGTGTAGTGGTAAGCATGCCCGCCTATAATACAGATGACCTGGGTTCGAATCTCACCAGATGCAGAATTAATGATTAGAGTTTTGTTAATTCGCAGGCACAGCGGAGTTAGACCGATTTTATGAAAAAACGTCTAATGTTAGACGTAGTGTCTAACTAGTGGAGTCAGACGTGCAGTCTAATAGACTCCGTAATTAGACGTGCAGTCTAACTCAGCGGAGTTAGACGTGTAGTATAATATATTTGGAATTAGACGTGTAGTCTAACTCAGCGGA
>NW_025919435.1:0-1130 GCF_907164915.1 Impatiens glandulifera
CATAATTAAACTAATTAAACCAGTATATCCCCATTCAGATTATGAGTCTCTAAACAAGAGGTCAAAATGTACTCCCAGCCAGTCGTCTCCATCAAAAGCCGGTCCAGCCATACCAATTTACCAAATGCAGTTCCCACCAAATAGGGTCACCTAGACCTCTTTTCAGAAATTAAAATATATAAATATTTACTTATAAAAAAAAAAAAACTGTGTTCTCATGAATAATTTAATGATACTGCCAACAATAAACAAATAAATAAATATATAAATGATTACAAATTCAATTATTATTTAAAACGTCTTAAGTTAAAGTGTAGGGATGTTTATGCTATCTTAATAATTATATTAAAAAATAATAATTTAAATCTCTAAATTTTTAACCATGTAAAATATATATAATGATTTCGGAAATAATCATTAAAACCTATTAAATAACCGTACATTTCAAGAAGATGAGACAGTTTTTTTTTTTAATATTATTGTTATTTGCATAAGGTGTATAAAAAACTTTAATTTATGCAACCTCTGCATTAAAAAAAATAATGAGTAAAGATAAAGGAGCGAAATATTTGTATCGAATGAGGCAACCAATGATATGTGTACTTTTGTGTGAATGTACATGTCACATTAGACCTAGGACGTATATATATTATTCTCTATTTGTTTAATTATAAACTGTATATATCACCATAAAATAATTTAATATTTTCTCCCTCTTTAATTGTTTAATATTTCAAAAAATTATTTAATAATTTATCTCTCTTTAATCTTTTATTATTAATAAAGTATTATAAATAACATTTTAAAATTATAAATATATATATATATATATATATATATTAATTTTAAATGTATTTAGATATTTTTGTTATTATTTATTTTATTTAAAATTAGACTAATATGATACAACTTCTTAATTATTAAGATTATTCAACTCAAATCATAAAACAAATATTTAGGAGTAAGAGTTAACCTGATAGGATAATAATAAAAGAAAATTATAACATTATGAGTTAGTTAACCATAATGGATTAAATTTATAAAAAAATTCACAAGAAAATAAAATATTTTAAAAAAAATTAAAAAGAGAAACAAGGGTTTGAGTAAATATATATATATATATATATAAA
>NW_025919435.1:1230-2013 GCF_907164915.1 Impatiens glandulifera
TTTTTATAAAAAAAAAATAAAAGATAAAATTAACAATTTTATACACATTAATACTACAATTTATATTGGATATAATTATATTGTGATATTTTAAAATAACTTAAAATTGTTTCTATTTTAATGACAAGATGTTTATTAGGGGCACTAACAATTCTTAATTTATTGAAAGGAGGGTTGTTTAATACTTCAATTTTAAAATAAATAATTTAAATGTAAGGGGGCTTCGTGACAGCTGTCGTTTTGGGCCTTACCGCTGCAAATAGTACCCAATAAATAAATATAAAAAAATAAATATAAATAAAATAAAGAAATAAAGAAAGAAGAAATGAAATACCATCAAAGATGATGACAGCGACAAGCTCACATGAGCCCAACCAGATTATTCAATGGACCCCATATCCATCTCTTTAACCTCATTAGAGTAAAAGAATTTATATATTAAAATTACAAACGGTTACAAAATATTACCGTACTAATTTTTCACCTGACATCGCAGAACTTTGATATTATTAGAGAATTACTTTGTAATAATATCAGTTTTCTGAGTTTTTATAGATTTTTTATAGCTATTTTCAAAAAGAAAATGGATAAAAAATAATTTATTTGAAATTTTATATAATAAAATATTATGTTGTATTTAAAATTAAATTTTAATAAAATTAAAATAAATATTTTATTATTTTAACTCATTCAGTTATTTAAATCATATTAATTTAATTAAAATTATAAAATATTGAATTATAAAGTGAAAAAATTTAGAATACAAATATATTTTATTTGATG
>NW_025919436.1:0-8861 GCF_907164915.1 Impatiens glandulifera
ATGTCATTTCCTTGAAATCATCAAGTTGAAAAAAAAAAAAACTAATTACAAATTTATATCATTAAGTTAGAATTGATTTTCTTCTTCCAGCATAAACAAAGACCGACACAGTAGTATTTGTATATTGTGTTTTATTATAAGTTTAAGTTCAATGTTAACTCATTAAACAATAAATGATATAATTTTAAAATTCAAATTTAAAAAGGGACTTAAATTACCTTTATACTTGATGCCCTAATTATAATAAAAGTGGGCCTCCGGCCCAAAAGAAACTGTTGATTTTAAACTAATTATATTCCTTGTAACCTAATTAACATCGGATCAGTAAATCATCATTGTTTTCTTCGCATACTTCCGATCGGATCTTATCTTCTTTTATCTCTTCGAGACACGTCTATTTCGTCATGTTACGTCACTCTTGCAGATTGAGTTTCCGGTTTTGCCTTTTACACAATATGATCCGGCTCGAATGTGAACTTTGTCTTTGCTTAGCCGGTTTCTTGAGAGAGTTAAAACCGATTCCTCTGATCTTGACTTGATCACTTAGAACCGATTTTCTTTGAAGTATTTCAACAGCCGGTTGATGAGGCTCCAGCCGGTTCATACGATTTGATCTGTTCCTGCACATAGAAGTTAACAACTGTTTAGTTTTTCTAGCCGGTTCCAAAAAAAATTAACTTTACTTAATTTTTCTTATCAATTTCTCCCTTTTTGATTATTTAGAATAAATAATAAAAAATTATAATGTGTGGCCGGTTTAAAATTAATCTACTTAATTTTTCTTATCATCACCTATAAAAGAAGGAGCTGAAGAAGAGTAAATGTAGTCACCAGTTACCAGTTCTAAGTTCTACCAGTTACAAGAGTTAATAGTCACAAGTTGTTTTTATCTCTCAACAAGATTCAAAGTTTAAGTGTGCATTTAAAGTGTGATTACAATTTCTGTGAGAATTGTAAGAGTGTTTATCGAGTAGTAAATAAGTCTCGATCGTGTATTGTGTTTGTGTATCCATTAGTGAATATCCTTCTCACGGTTTCGAGAAGAAGGGGTGACGTAGGAGTGTTATCTTCGAACATCCATAAAAACCTGTGTCTTGTTCATTACTTTCTGTCGGTTTTACTTCCTAACCGACTTGTATTGTCTTAACCGACTTGCATCATTCTAACCGATTCACTAAACCTTAAACCTATCTTCTAAACTCCAAACCGATATTCTCCAAAACCTATCTCTATTCATCCCGTGTGCGTTTCTTCAGTCTGAAACAAACCACTTCCGCACTTGAACTCGGTTCAAGGGTTTGTGACAGCCTGTGTAGTATTGAAACTCAGTGTTAATCTCTAACCGGATTAAACGCCAATCGTTGAGTGTTGCAGTCTTAGCTGGACCCCGGTCCCCCATCCGCGATCTAGATCCTAACAATTGGTATCAGAGTAGTTAGTTTCAATACTCAAGCAATCCGAAGCAAGCAAGCATGACTTTCGAGAAGCCCCCAATGCTAGAAGGTGATGATTTCGCCAACCGGAAGATATGCATGCACTTGCACCTAATCACTATGGATGATGAGATTCCGTTCATCCTGTCTGAAGGACCGATAAAGATTGATGAAGATAGAAAGGATTGGACAGCTGAGGATAAGAGGAGAAACAACCTGGATAATCACGCCAGAAGTCACATCTTCAAAGGTTTGGACAGAAATACTTTCTATAAGGTCAGAGATTGCAAAACCTCAAAGGAAGTATGGGAAACGGTGATTCAACTTAATGAGAGAAATGAAAGAATCAAGGAAAACAAGATAATGGTGGCTATCCAGAAGTTTGAAAACATCAAGATGAAGCCAGGATAAACCATGAGGGAGTATAGTGACCGGTTTACAAATGTGATAAATGAGCTATCATCTCTTGGAAAGAAGTATGATAACAAGGAAACAATCATCAAACTGCCTAAACAAGATGAAGTTACACGATGTATTCGAAGATCTGAAGGCATGTGAGTTTGAAATGAGATCCAGGATCAAAGATGAAGCATCAACCTCAACCGTTACTAAGGCATTAGTCACATCTATGGAACCTGTATCTGCTGCACCGATTAAATCCGCTGAACAATTCACTGAGGATGCAATGGCAATGCTTGCACAAAAGTTTGGCAGATTCATGAAGAAAAGTCAACCGACAAACAACAACTATAACTACGGTGATAAATCTAATGTTAGATGTTATAATTGAAATTATTTGGAACATTTCAGGTGGGAATGCAGAAAACCAAGACGGGATGACCGGAAACCGGATGATCAGAACCAAAGAAACAATTACACACAAACCGTTGAAGGGAGGGAAATTCAGAAAGCACTGATAGCCGATGATGGAGGAAGTTTATGTGCTCATAGTGACATTGATGATGAACTCACTTGTCTCATGGCAAACGAGGAACAAATATTTAATTTTACTTGTGAAGAATTTACTAAAGATGAGTTAGTTAATGCACTAAATGACATGGTAGTAGAGTACAAGAATCTATTAACCTTAGTACCAACCCGACTCAACTTTAGAACCGAAACTATAGCACCAACCCGGTCCGAACCTGAAACCGATAGTATTCAACCTGATGAAATCTTAGAAATTGAGGCAGCACCTGAACTATCCTCTGAGACTGAACAACTCAAGGAGTCAGTTCAAGAGCTGACCAAAGAGGAAGATGCACGAACCAGGTATCGAATAGCCGCATGGAAAAGATCCAGTAAAGGGGTGAACCAACTGTATAAATATAAAAGACATCCCAAATGCAAATTTGGTCTTAGATACAAAAACAACAAATCCACCAACCGGAACCGTTCCAACGAGATGAAACTCACAAAAGACAATCTTCCCTTTATAAGATTTGTCAAGAGCCTTTCAACCGACGATGAGGAACAAAGTGACTCAAAACCGGAAGAAGAATTGGTATATGTAAGTCCAACAGACTCGGAAAAATGGTTTCATCCTGAGAGAAGGAAAGTCAACCGGCCAAAAGGTAAACAAACCGATCCACGGCCACATAGATTAGACCAAAAGCCAATACAAATAAGGCACTCTTAGGACAATAGAAAGATGGCAAGCCAAGCACAGGAAAAAGAATTAGAACCATAACCAGGAAAGCTATCCGATTTATTAAAGTCTGGATACCGAAGGGACTAATCAACCGTGGACCAAAGTAAACGTGGGTACCAAATAGTTGTAAATATGTGTATTTTGCAGGATATGAAGAAACGGCTAGGAAACTCTGAGTGGTACCTGGACAGCGGTTGCTCCAAACACATGACTGGAAACAACAACCTTCTGACCGATATCAAAATAGAAACCAATGCAATGATAGTCTTTGGTGACAACTCAAGTGGTAGAACTGTGGGCAAGGGTAAGATTGTCCATGGTAATTTAACAATTGACAATGTACTTCTAGTTGAAAATCTACATTTTAACCTACTAAGTATTAGTCAGATGTGTGATGCTGGATATACTGTAAATTTTCTTAGGCATGTATGTTTAGTTAAAAACTCTCAGGGTAGCACACTACTAAATGGAAATAGGTTAGGAAATATATATAAGGTAGACTAGAAAATTGAAGTGGAACATCCTATTTGCATGGTAGCTAGAATTAATCAAACTTGACTATGGCATAAAAGGCTAAACCATCTAAACCTCAAAACCTTAAACTATATCCGATGTAAAAAGCTAGTTTAAGGAATTCCTGATATAATATTTAATAAGGATAAGGTGTGTTCAGCATGTCAAATGGGTAAACAAACTAAATCAACCTTTAAGAGTAAAGAACACATTCAGTCTAACCGATGTTTAGATCTTCTTCACATGGATTTATTTGGACCGATTAAGGTCACCGGCCTAGGTGGTATGCTTTACACTATGGTTGTTATTGATGATTATTCTAGATATACATGGGTCACATTTTTGGCATCTAAACGTGAAACTGTATCCAATTTAATTACACTGCTTAAGCATTTATAAAATGAAAAATCAACATGTATAAATAGCATTAAGAGTGATAGAGGAACCGAATTTACAAATAGTACTCTAAATGCATTTCTTGATGAATCTGGCATTAGACACGAGTTGTCTAGTGCTAGAACTCCTCAATAGAACGGCCTGACTGAGAGAAGAAACCGAACTCTCAAGGAAGCCGCAAGGTCTATGATAGCAGACTCAGGTGTTGCTCAAAAATTTTGGGCTGAAGCTATCAGTACTGCATGCTATACACAAAACCGGTCTTTGATTAACAAATTTCACAATAAAACACCGTACGAAATATATTTTGATAGAATCCTAACATTCGGTATCTTAAGATTTTCGGTTGTAAATGTTACATTCACATTAATGGCAAAAACTACTTATCTGCTTTTGATTCAAAATCCGATATTGGGATAATGCTATGATACTCAGCGGTTTATAAAGCATATAGAGTATATAATACTAGAACTTTAACCGTGGAAGAATCTCTTCATGTTGTATTCGATGATTCGGTTGAAAGTAATATTGCATCATCCTTTGATCTACACAATAGACTGGAAAATCATAATATCCATTCTGATAGTGAAGATGAGATTCTAGTTTACAGACGGTTTGTCCATGACCAAATGGGTGTTGTTGAAACCCAGCGGATCAAACTGCCACACAGCAGGAAGCTGACACCTCGGTTCAAACTGAGAAAATCGGTCGGTCTGACACTATTGATCAGCCTACCGATATGTCTAGCCTTGATCAAACAAACGGTAATTTGGTAGACACTCATAAACCGAATTTCAAAAGGAACACAAATCATCCTCCTGAGCTTATTATAGGTGACCCTTCAAAACCCATCCAAACTAGGCGACAAAAACTGGAGGAATAGTTTAATTCTACTTTCATATCCCAGATTGAGCCGAAAAAGGTGGATGAAATATTGGTGGATCCGGATTAGATCTTAGCAATGCAAGAAGAGTTAAACCAGTTTGAGAGTAATAAAGTCTGGTATCTAGTTCCCAGACCGAAAGATCAACCGGTCATAGGAACAAGATGGGTATTCAGAAATAAACTCAATGAAGACGGTTTGGTTACGAGGAACAAAGCTAGATTAGTGGAACAAGGATACAAATAGGAAGAATGCATTGATTTTGAAGAATCATTTGCTCCTATAGCTAGAATTGAAGCCATCAAAATTTTTCTAGCCTTTGCTACTTTCAAAAATTTTAAGGTTTTCCAAATGGATGTTAAAAGTGCATTCTTAAATGGTGACCTACGTGAAGAGGTATGCGTTGAACAACCACCCGGTTTCAAAAATGCTGACCTGACTAATCATGTATATCGTCTAAATAAATCCCTCTATGGTTTAAAACAAGCTCCTAGAGCTTGGTATGATACACTAACCACATTTCTGATACATCATGATTTCACCATAGGTTCAGTAGATAAAACCCAATTTAAATTTGAGAAAAAGGGACACATTCTACTTGTTCAAATATATGTAGATGATATCATCTTCGGATCAATCGATCCTAATGACTAACAAATTTGAAATGAGTATGATGGGAGAATTAAGTTTCTTCCTAGGTCTTCAGGTTAAACAACTCGAAGGAGGAACTTTCATCAGTCAGCCCAAATATACAAAGGAACTTCTAAAGAAATTCGGGATGAACACATGTTTCTCTGCCGCCACTCCAATGAGCTCATCAATCAAGCTGGATAAAGATGATGACGGTCAGGGAATAGACCTGACAGCCTATCGTGGAATCATCGGTTCACTTCTATACCTGATAATAAGTAGATCGGACATACTATTTGCAGTCGGAGTGTGTGGAAGATTCCAGGCTAATCCCAAACAGTCTCACTATACAGCCGCTAATCGAATCCTGAAATATCTAAAGGGAACCCCTAAAGTCGGTCTGTGGTATCCAAAGGACTCAAGTTTTAACCTCACAAGCTATTTTGATGCAGACTATGCAGGATGTAAAGTTGAAAGAAAAAGTACCAGCGGAACATTCCTATTCTTAGGTGATCGGCTTGTTTTATGGAACAACAAGAAGCAAACGTTGGTTGCTACATCAACCGCAGAGGCTGAATATCTGGCAGCCGGAAGTTGTTCACAACTCCTATAGATTCAACAACAACTAAAAGATTTTGGCCTCATCGCTGAAGAGTCCCCAATTTTCTGTGACAACACAAGTGCTATAACAATCACATACAACTCGGTTTTACACTATAGAATCAATCACATCGATATAAGGCGTCATTTCATCCGGGAACATGTCATACAGAAGCATATCCGGTGAGAATGTAGCAACAGATCAACAAGTAACCGATATCTTCACAAAGCCCCTGCAGGAAGCTAAGTTTTCTTTCTTCAGAAACATCCTCGGTTTAACCGATATTAATCAACTCATTTCTTAAACCTCTAACCTCTAAAAGGAAAAATCGGTTCGGATAGACAAAACCGACAGTTCTTCCTAAAATGTCGGAAACCGAATTTACCATCGTATTTATTGAAGAACTACTTTGTCTATTAGTTACAGTAAACCGACCAATTACATAGTACCTACACTAATTAACTACATCGGGACCAATGACTGAAAACCAACCGGTTTGAATATAATATATTTTGGAATATTTGGCTTCCCAACAAAATATGGAACAATTGTCTGTGTTTGGACGTATCTGTTCTGAAAATATACCTTTTCAAAACAAAACAGTCATGCCTCAAAAGACATGAAGATATGATATCTCTCACTGTCCAGGCCTATGACTCACATCCTTAGGATGTAAACATACCTAATTCATGCAAGATGTTTTATCTTATGGATAATAAACTAAATTACCTGCTACCCTCTGGATAATACTACTCACCTATATCACCCTTCAACTAATAAATAAGTTAGATGAATATCAAACAAATATTCACAACCACAACCTCTCATCTCACTAAGTCAAAAATGTCTCAGTTCCAGAACATTCTTCAAGTTGATTTTGCCTCAGCACAATGGACGAATCACTACGAATTTTTCAAAATGATCAAGTCTTTGGAAAGTATCGGTCTTCGATCTTTCCTAGATGACAAACATATAATATTTCCTGAAACCATGATCGAATTCTTCCACAATGCCAGAGTTTTTCGTGGCACTGTTCTTTGACACCCTCATCCTGTCAAGTGTAAGAGGAACGGTTTTCGACTTCACCGAGCAAAATTTCGCTCGGTGCTTCGACCTTCCCAAGGAAGGTCTTACAGACTTATCCGTTTCAGCTGAACAGAAAGCCGGAATATCTCTGGGATTTTCTCGCTCCAACTCTCCGGTCGATGATCACGGTGCACGATCATCGTTGAGGGCCGAATATCAGCTCTTCAACGACATCATTTGTAAGGCCATCCTGGGATAGGATGTCACCAACATCTACTGTCCCACGATCTTCAACATCATGACCTCCATAACAACCGATTCTTCGGTAAACTGGTCTAGGTTGCTGTTTGACAACCTAATCTGGATGATCAATACACGACACACCGGTTTCAATCCTCAAATAAGATCTCTACTCATCGAACTCGGGATTCCGCTCTGTCCAGGCGAAGGGTTGAACCAATCCCAGGTTTTGACTAGGGATTCCGCGGATTCCTTCTATGAGCGGTTTGAGAAAGCATGGAAGAAAAAAAGTAGAGAAACTTCACCTCCTACGGTCATTAAAGAATCACTCCTTCGGACAACCGGTCATTTTGCCTCACGCACCGGTTGTATTTCTATCTATTCTAATCGACTATTTATTCCTTTTGATCTATTGTACATCATCCTTTTGTCTTAATGAAATCCTAGTACTTTTGAATCCTAACTGCATGGGAAACTACACAAACTTAGTTGGTTTCCAACTAGAATCTCAACCTCGGTCTCCGTAACCGGTCAAAAAGTATCACTTCCCAAGACGTTTTGAAAACATAAATATTCCAAAGAATTAATGAGACAAAACAGAATCTTAACCTTAAATGCTCTCAGGCTACCTCTCATTTTAAATCTATTTAAGAAATTTCTCCCTCTCATTCCAATACACTTCAAGACAACATTCTACATATCTTAACTCTTTACCTCTCTTAGCAAATCTGAAAAATGTCTCATCCCATCCTTCGAAACTATTTGTGCATCGACTTTGATTCAGTGCTCTCCCTTGAGTACGTTGAAATGAGGGAAGAACTCTTTGAATCTCTAGTTGACACCGGCCTCCGTGATTTCCTAGAGGAATTTGGACCTATCCTTCTTCCAGAAGTATTGGAGTTCTTCTCCAATGCACATATCTTTAACGGTGCCATTGTCTCCACTATGAGAGCTAGTGTCATCATTCTCTTGGAAAACCGATTCGCCGGGATGTTCAACCTCCCAACCGAGGGGTTTTCGGACTTTCAATCACGGGTGGACAGTACATTTGATGACTATGCTGAATTGTTCTCCGCCTCCGACATAACGGTTCAAAATCACTTATTTAAAGCCCAACTTGTTCCTCACATTCAACTCTTGCATGAGATCGTTAACCGGTCGATCATCTGTCAGTCCCCCAATCAAAATTACTCCAGGAAATCCTTTGACATGATGACCTACATCTGCAGCTCAACCCCCATCAACTAGGAATCGGTCATCTATAACAACGTGAAGACTATGGTCGAAACGAAGAAACGGTTCGGCTATGCTCCTCATTTGAGCCTGCGTTCCAAACCTTGGACCGGGTATATACCGGTGAATCCTTCAAATGTCTTCACCAAAGAAGCGGTGGAAGACAAAATTTCTAGGATGATTACTATTTAATTCACTTTATATGTGTATCTCAAACCGACTTTCATATCGGTTTTTATCATTATCATATCTGTT
>NW_025919437.1:0-32699 GCF_907164915.1 Impatiens glandulifera
TTGAAGCTTGATGCTTGATGCTTGATGCTTGATTCTTGATACTTGATGATTGATGATTGATGATTGATGATTGATGATTGATGATTGATGATTGATGATGGATTATTGATGATGTATGATTGATGATGGATTATTGATGATTAATTCTTGATGCTTGATATTTGATGCTTGATGCTTGATGCTTGATACTTGATGCTTGATGCTTGATGCTTGATGCGTGATGCTTGATGCTTAATTCTTAATGTTTGATGCTTGATGCTTATTGCTTGTTGCTTGTTTCTTGTTGCTTGATTCTTGATTCTTGATCCTTGATGCATGATTCTCTAATGCTTTATGATTGATGCTTCATGCTTAATGCTTAATGATTGATTATTGATTCTTTATGCTTAATGGTTGATTTTTGATGCTCGATGCTTGATTCTTAATGCTTAATGTTTGATTATTGATTCTTGATGATTGATGCTAGTTATTTTGCTTTATGCTTGATGTTTGATGCTTTATTCTGTATTCTTTATTCTTTATTTTTTATTCTTAATGTTTCATGCTTCATGCTTGATATTTGACGCTTGATGCTTAATGTGTGATGCTTGATGCTTAATTCTCAATGTTTGATGTTTGATGCTTGATGATTGATGCTTACTTCTTCTTGCTTGTTTCTTGTTGTTTGATTCTCGATTCTTGATCCTTTAAGCATGATGCTTGATTCTTAATGTTTGATTATTGATGCTCGATGCTTGATCATAGATGCTTGTTGCTTGATTCTTGATCCTTGATCCTTGATCCTTGATGTTTGATGTTTGATGTTTGATGTTTAATGCTTGATGCTTGATGCTTAATTATTGATTATTGATGCTTGATACTTAATGGTTGATTTTTGATGCTCGATGCATGATTCTTAATGCTTAATGTTTGATTATTAATTCTTGGAAATTGATGCTAGTTGTTTAGCTTTATGCTTGATGTTTGATGCTTTATTATGTATTCTTTATTCTTTATTCTTGATTCATAATGCTTGATTCTTGATGCTTGATGTTAGATGCTTGATGCTTGATGTTGGATGCTTGATTCTTGACGATTGATGCTTGATTCTTAATGTTTGATTCATGATGCTATATGCTTGATGCTTAATGTTTGATTCTTGAGGCTTGATGAATGATGCTTCATGCTTGATGCTTGATGCGTGATGATTGATGCTTAATTCTTAATGCTTGTTGCTTGTTTCATGTTCCTTGTTGCTTGTTGTTTGTTGCTTGATTCTTGATTCTTGAATCTTGATTCTTGATTCTTGATGCTTGATGTTTGATGCTTGATGTTTGATGTTTGATGTTTGACGATTAATGCTTGATTCCTAATGTTTGATGTTTAATGCTTTAATGCATTGATGCTTGATTCTACATTAATGATGCTTCATGTTTGATTCTTAATGTTTGATTATTGAGGCTTGATGCTTGATCATAGATGTTTGTTGCTTGATTCTTGATCCTTGAAGCATGATGCTTGTTTCTTAATTTTTGATTATTTATGCTCGATGCTTGATCATAGATGCTTGTTTCTTGATTCTTGATCCCATATCCTTGATGTTTGATGTTTGATGCTTAATAATTAATTATTGATGTTTAATGCTTAATGTTTGATGCTTGGATCTTGATGCTTGATGCTTGATGCTTGATGCTTAATGCTTGATGTTTGATGCTTGATAGTTAATGTTTTAATGCTTTAATGTTTGATGTTTAATGTTTAATGCTTGATGTTTGATTCTTGATGCTTAACGCTTAATGATTGATGAATGATGCTTGATGCTTGATAATTGATTCTTGATTCTTTAGTCTTTATTCTTTATTCTTAATGATTGAAGTTTCATGCTTGATGTTGGATGATTGATACCTTATGCTTGACTATTGATGCTTGATGCTTGATTCTTTATGCTTGATGTTTAATGCATAATGTATGATGATTGATGTTTGATGACTGATGCTTGTTGCTTGTTTCTTGTTGCTAATTGCTTGTTGCATGTTGTTTGTTGCTTGTTGTTTGTCGATTAATTCTTGATTCTTGATCCTTGATGCTTGATGTTTGATGTTTGATGCTTAATGCTTGATTCTTAATGTTTGAGGTTTAATGCTTTAATGCTTTGATGATTTCTTCTTCATGAATGATGTTTCATGCTTGATTCTTAATGTTTGAAAATTGATGCTTTATGCTTGATCATAGATGCTTGTTGCTTGATTCTTGATTTTTGATCTTTGATCCTTGATGTTTGATGTTTGATGCTTGATGCTTAATAATTAATTATTGGTGTTTAATGCTTGATGTTTGATGCTTGTATCTTTATTCTTAATGCTTGATGCTTGATGCTTGATGCTTGAAGCTTGATTCTTGATGGTTAATGTTTTAATGCTTTAATGCTTGATTCTTAATTCTTAATGCTTGATGTTTGATGTTTGATGTTTGATGCTTGATGCTTGATGCTTGATCCTTTAGTCTTTATTCTTTATTCTTCATTCTTTATTATTAATGATTGATGTTTGATGCTTGATGTTGGATGATTGATACTTGATGCTTGAATATTGATGATTGATGCTTGATTCTTTATGCTTGATGTTTAATGCATAATGTATGATGATTGATGTTTGTTGACTGATGCTTGTTGCTTGTTTCTTGTTGCTTGTTGCATGTTGTTTGTTACTTGTTGTCTGTTGTTTGATTCTTGATTCTTGATTCTTAATGCTAGATGCTTAAAGCTTGATGCTTGATGCTTGATGCTTGATGCTTGATGCTTGATGCTTGATGCTTGATGCTTGATGCTTGATGCTTGATGCTTGATGCTTGATGCTTGATGCTTGATGCTTGATGCTTGATGCTTGATGCTTGATGCTTAATTCTTGATGCTTGATGCTTGATGCTTGATGCTTGATGCTTGATTGATGCTTGATGCCGAAAGCTTAATGCTTAATGTTTGATGCTTGATGCTTGATGCTTGATGTTTGATGCATAATGCTTGATTCTTGATGCTTGATGCTTAATGCTTGATGCTTGATGCTTGATGCTTGATGCTTGATGCTTGATGCTTGATGCTTGATGCTTGATGCTTGATGCTTGATGCTTGATGCTTGATGCTTGATGCTTGATGCTTGATGCTTGATGCTTGATGCTTGATGCTTGATGCTTGATGCTTGATGCTTGATGCTTGATGTTTGATGCCATATGCTTGATGCCTGATGCCTGATGCTTGATGCTTTATGATTGATGCTTGATGCTTGATGCTTGATGCTTGATACCTTATGCGTGATTATTGATGCTTGATGATTGATTATTGATTCTTGATTCTTGATGTTTGATATTTTATGCTTGATGCTTAATACTTAATGCTTGATACCTTATGCGTGATTATTGATACTTAATACTTGATGCTTGATGCTTATTGCTTGAGGCTTGATGGTTAATGCTTGAATGCTTTGATGCTTGATGCTTCATGAATGATGCTTAATGCTTGATTCTTAGTGTTTGATTATTGATGCTTGATGTTGTATGATAGAGGTTTGTTTCTTGTTGCTTTTTGCTTAATTAATTATTGATGTTTAATGCTTGATGTTTGATGCTTGGATCTTTATGCTTAATGCTTAATGCTTGATACTTGATGCTTGATGATTGATTCTTGATGGTTAATGTTTTAATGCTTTAATGCTTGATGCTTAATTCTTAATGCTTGATGTTTGATGTGTGATGCTAGATGCTTGATGCTTGATGTTTGATGCTTGATGCTTGATGCTTGATGATTGATGATTGATGATTGATGATTGATGATTGATGATTGATGATTGATGATTGATGATTGATGATTGATGATTGATGATTGATGCTTGATGCTTGATGCTTGATGCTTGATGCTTGATGCTTGTTGCTTGATACTTGATGCTTGATGCTAGATACTTTATTCTTGATGCTTGATGCTTGATGCTTGATGCTTGATGCTTGATGCTTGATTCTTGATACTTGATGATTGATGATTGATGATTGATGATTGATGATTGATGATTGATGATGGATTATTGATGATGTATGATTGATGATGGATTATTGATGATTAATTCTTGATGCTTGATATTTGATGCTTGATGCTTGATGCTTGATTCTTAATGCTTGATGCTTGATGCTTGATTTTTAATTCTTAATGCTTGATGCTTGATGCTTAATTCTTAATGTTTGATGCTTGATGCTTATTGCTTGTTGCTTGTTTCTTGTTGCTTGATTCTTGATTCTTGATCCTTGATGCATGATTCTCTAATGCTTGATGTTTGATGCTTGATGCTTGATGCTTAATTATTGATTATTGATGCTTGATACTTAATGGTTGAATTTTGATGCTCGATGCTTGATTCTTAATGCTTAATGTTTGATTATTGATTCTTGATGATTGATGCTAGTTGTTTAGCTTTATGCTTGATGTTTGATGCTTTATTCTGTATTCCTTATTCTTTATTTTTTATTCTTAATGTTTCATGCTTCATGCTTGATATTTGACGCTTGATGCTTAATGTGTGATGCTTGATGCTTAATTCTCAATGTTTGATGTTTGATGCTTGATGATTGATGCTTACTTCTTCTTGCTTGTTTCTTGTTGTTTGATTCTCGATTCTTGATCCTTTAAGCATGATGCTTGATTCTTAATGTTTGATTATTGATGCTCGATGCTTGATCATAGATGCTTGTTGCTTGATTCTTGATCCTTGATCCTTGATCCTTGATGTTTGATGTTTGATGTTTGATGTTTAATGCTTGATGCTTGATGCTTAATTATTGATTATTGATGCTTGATACTTAATGGTTGATTTTTGATGCTCGATGCATGATTCTTAATGCTTAATGTTTGATTATTAATTCTTGGAAATTGATGTTAGTTGTTTAGCTTTATGATTGATGTTTGATGCTTTATTATGTATTCTTGATTCTTTATTCTTGATTCATAATGCTTGATTCTTGATGCTTGATGTTAGATGCTTGATGCTTGATGTTGGATGCTTGATTCTTGACGATTGATGCTTGATTCTTAATGTTTGATTCATGATGCTATATGCTTGATGCTTAATGTTTGATTCTTGAGGCTTGATGATTGATGCTTCATGCTTGATGCTTGATGCGTGATGATTGATGCTTAATTCTTAATGCTTGTTGCTTGTTTCTTGTTCCTTGTTGCTTGTTGTTTGTTGCTTGATTCTTGATTCTTGATTCTTGATGCTTGATGTTTGATGCTTGATGTTTGATGTTTGATGTTTGACGATTAATGCTTGATTCTTAATGTTTGATGTTTAATGCTTTAATGCATTGATGCTTGATTCTACATTAATGATGCTTCATGTTTGATTCTTAATGTTTGATTATTGAGGCTTGATGCTTGATCATAGATGTTTGTTGCTTGATTCTTGATCCTTGAAGCATGATGCTTGTTTCTTAATTTTTGATTATTTATGCTCGATGCTTGATCATAGATGCTTGTTTCTTGATTCTTGATCCCATATCCTTGATGTTTGATGTTTGATGCTTAATAATTAATTATTGATGTTTAATGCTTAATGTTTGATGCTTGGATCTTGATGCTTGATGCTTGATGCTTAATGCTTGATGTTTGATGCTTGATAGTTAATGTTTTAATGCTTTAATGTTTGATGTTTAATGTTTAATGCTTGATGTTTGATTCTTGATGCTTAACGCTTAATGATTGATGAATGATGCTTGATGCTTGATAATTGATGCTTGATGCTTGAGTTTTGATACTTGTTGCTTGATGTTTGATGTTTGATGCTTGATGCTTGATGCTTGATGCTTGATGCTTGATACTTGATACTTGATGATTGATGCTTGATGTTTGATGCTTAATACTTGATGTTTGATGCTTGATACTTAATGCATGATGTTTGATGCTTGATACTTAATGATTGATTCTTGATACTTGATATTTGACGCTTGATGCTTAATGCGTGATGCTTGATGCTTAATTCTTAATGTTTGATGTTTGATGCTTGATGATTGATGCTTACTTCTTATTGCTTGTTTCTTGTTGTTTGATGCTCGATGCTTGATCATAGATGCTTGTTGCTTGATTCTTGATCCTTGATCCTTGATGTTTGATGCTTAATAATTAATGATTGATGTTTAATGCTTAATGTTTGATGCTTGGATTTTGATGCTTGGATTTTGATGCTTGATGTTTAATCATTAATGCTTGATAGTTAATGTTTTAATGCTTTAATGCTTGATGCTTAATGCTTAATGCTTAAAACTTGATGGTTGATTCTTGATGCTTAATGCTTAATGATTGATGAATGATGCTTGATGCTTGATGATTGATGCTTTATGCTTTTTACTTTTTTCTTTATGCTTTATGCTTGATGCTTGATGCTTGATGCTTGATGCTTGATGATTGATGCTTGATGCTTGATGCATGATGCTTGATGCTTGATGCTTGATGCTTGATGCTTGATGTTTGATGCTTGATGCTTGATGCTTGATGCTTGATGCTTATGCTTGATGCTTGATGCTTGATGTTTGATGCTTGATGCTTGATGCTAATGACTGATGCTTGTTGCTTGTTTCTTGTTCCTTGTTGCTTGTTGTTTGTTACTTCTTGTTTATTGCTTGATTCTTGATTCTTGATTCTTGATTATTGATTCTTGATGCTTGATGTTTGATGCTTAATGCTTGATTCTTAATGTTTGTTATGTAATGCTTTAATGCTTTGATGCTTGATTCTTCATTAATGATGCTTCATGCTTGATTCTTAATGTTTGATTATTCATGCTCGATGCTTGATCATAGATGTTTGTTGCTTGATTCTTGATCCTTGATCCTTGAAGCATGATGCTTGTTTCTTAATTTTTGATTATTTATGCTCGATGCTTGATCATAGATGCTTGTTCCTTGATTCTTGATCCTATATCCTTGATGTTTGATGTTTAATGCTTAATAATTAATTATTGATGTTAAATTCTTAATGTTTGATGCTTGGATCTTGATGCTTCATGCTTGATGTTTAATGCTTAATGCTTGATGTTTGATGCTTGATAGTTAATGTTTTAATGCTTTAATGCTTGATGTTTAATACTTAATGCTTGATGTTTGATTCTTGATGCTTAACGCTTAATGATTGATGAATGATGCTTGATGCTTGATAATTGATGCTTGATGCTTGATTTTTTATACTTGTTGCTTGATGTTTGATGTTTGATGTTTGATGCTTGATGCTTGATGCTTGATGCTTGATACTTGATACTTGATGATTGATGCTTGATGTTTGATGCTTAATGTTTGATGTTTGATGTTTGATGCTTGATGCTTAATGCTTGATGTTTGATGCTTGATACTTAATGATTGATTCTTGATACTTGATATTTGACGCTTGATGCTTAATGCGTGATGCTTGATGTTTATTCTTAATGTTTGATGTTTGATGCTTGATGATTGATGCTTACTTCTTATTGCTTGTTTCTTGTTGTTTGATGCTCAATGCTTGATTATAGATGCTTGTTGCTTGATTCTTGATCATTGATCCTTGATGTTTGATGTTTGATGCTTAATAATTAATGATTGATGTTTAATGCTTAATGTTTGATGCTTGATGCTTAATATTTAATGCTTGATGTTTTATGCTTGATAGTTAATGTTTTAATGATTTAATGCTTGATGCTTAATGCTTAATGCTTAAAACTTGATGGTTGATTCTTGATGCTTAATGCTTAATGATTGATGAATGATGCTTGATGCTTTTTGCTTTTTGCTTTTTGCTTTTTGCTTTTTGTTTTATGCTTGATGCTTGATGCTTGATGCTTGATGCTTGATGCTTGATGCTTGATGCTTGATGCTTGATGCTTGATGCTTGATTCTTGATGATTGATGATTGATGCTTGATTATTGATGCTTGATATTTGACGCTTGATTTTTGATGCGTGATGCTTGATGCTTAATTCTTAATGTTTGATGCTTGATGCTTATTTCTTGTTGATTGTTTTTTGTTGCTTGATTCTTGATTCTTAATCTTTGATGCATGATTCTCTAATGCTTTATGTTTGATGCTTAATGATTGATTATTGATTCTTTATGCTTAATGGTTGATTTTTGATGCTCGATGCTTGATTCTTAATGCTTAATGTTTGATTATTGATTCTTGATGATTGATGCTAGTTGTTTAGCTTTATGCTTTATGTTTGATGCTTTATTATGTATTCTTTATTCTTTATTCTTGATTCTTAATGCTTGATGTTTGATGCTTGATTCTTGATGTTGGATGCTTGATGCTTGACGATAGATGTTTGATGCTTCATGCTTGATTCATGATGCTTGATGCTTAATGTTTGATTCATGATGCTTGATGATTGATGATTTATGCTTGATACTTGATGCTTGATGTTTGATGCGTGATGTGTGATGATTAATTCTTAATGTTTTATGATTGATGTTTAATGACTGATGCTTGTTGCTTGTTGTTTTTTTTATTCTTGATTCTTGATTCTTGATCCTTGATGCTTGATGTATGATGTTTGATGCTTAATGCTTGATTCTTAATGTTTGTTATGTAATGATTTAATGCTTTGATGCTTGATTCTTGATTAATGATGCTTCATGCTTGATTCTTAATGTTTGATTATTCATGCTCGATGCTTGATCATAGATGCTTCTTGCTTGATTATTTATCCTTGATCCTTGATGCTTGATGTTTGATGCTTGATGCTTAAGAATTAATAATTGATGTTTAATGCTTAATGTTTGATGCTTAGATCTTGATTCTTGATGCTTAATGTTTAATGCTTGATGTTTGAAGCTTGATATTTAATGTTTTAATGCTTTAATGCTTGTTGCTTAATGCTTAATGCTTAATACTTGATGTTTGATTTTTGATGCTTAATGCTTAATGCTTAATGATTGATGAATGATGCTTGATGCTTTATGATTGATGATTGATGCTTGATGCTTGATTCTTGATACTTGTTGTTTGATGTTTGATACTTTATGATTGATTCTTGATGCTTTATGCTTAATGTTTGATGATTGATGCTTGATTCTTGATGCTTGATGCTTGAAGTTTGATGCTGTATACTTGATATTTGATGATTGATGATTTATTCTTGATGCTTGATATTTGACGCTTGATGCTTGATATGTGATGCTTATTGCTTAATTCTTAATGTTTGATGCTTAATGCTTGATGATTGATGCTTATTTCTTGTTGCTTGATTCTCGATTCTTGATCCTTGAAGAATGATGCTTGATGCTTGTTGTTTGATGTTTGATGCTTGATGTTTGATGCTTAATGCTTAATTCTTAATGTTTGATGTTTAATACTATAATGCTTTGATTCTTGATGCTTCCTTAATGATGGTTGATGCTTGATTATTAATGTTTGATTATTGATGCATGATGCATGATCATAGATTCTAGTTGCTTGATTCTTGATTCTATATCCTTGATCCTTGATGTTTGATGTTTGATGTTTGATGTTTGGTGCTTGATGCTTGATGCTTGATGCTTAATTTTTAATTATTGATGTTTAATGCTTGATGTTTGATGCTTGGATGTTTATGCTTGATGCTTGATGCTTGATGCTTGATGCTTGATTCTTGATGCTTGATGCTTGATGGTTGATGGTTGATGGTTGATGGTTGATGGTTGATGGTTGATGGTTGATGGTTGATGGTTGATGGTTGATGGTTGATGGTTGATGGTTGATGGTTGATGGTTGATGGTTGATGGTTGATGGTTGATGGTTGATGGTTGATGGTTGATGGTTGATGGTTGATGGTTGATGCTTGATGCTTGATGCTTGATGCTTGATGCTTGATGCTTGATGCTTGATGCTTGATGCTTGATGCTTGATGCTTGATGCTTGATGTTTGATGCTTGATGCTTGATGCTTGATGCTTGATGCTTGATTCTTGATGCTTATTGCTTATTGCTTGATGCTTGATGTTTGATGCTTGATGCTTGATGCTTGATGCTTGATGCTTGATGCTTGATGCTTGATGCTTGATGCTTGATGCTTGATGCTTGATGCTTGATGCTTGATGCTTGATGCTTGATGCTTCATGCTTCATGCTTCATGCTTGATGCTTGATGCTTGATGCTTGATGCTTGATTCTTTATGCTTGATGCTTGATGCTTGATGCTTGTTGCTTGATGCTTGATGCTTGATGCTTGATGATTGATGTTTGATGTTTGATGCTTGATGCTTGATGCTTGATGCTTGATGCTTGATGCTTGATGCTTGATGCTTCATGCTTCATGCTTCATGCTTCATGCTTCATGCTTCATGCTTGATGCTTGATGCTTGATGATTGATTATTAATGCTTGATTCTTGATGCTTAATGTTTGATGTTTGTTGCTTGTAGCTTGATGCTTGTAGTTAATGCTTTGATGTTCGATGTTTGATTCTTGGTGCTTAATGCTTAATGGTTAATTATTGATGCTTAATGTTTAATGCTTGATGATTAATGTTTAATTATTGATGATTGATGCTAGTTGCTTTAGCTTTATTGTTTATGCTTGATTCATGATTCTTGATGCTTGATTCTTGATGCTTAATGTTTGATGCTTGTTGCTTGATGCTTGTAGTTAATGGTTTGATGTTCGATGCTTGATTCATGGTGCTTAATGCTTAATGATTAATTATTGATGCTTGATGCTTAATGTTTAATGCTTGATGCTTAATGATTAATTATATATGATTGATGATTGATACTAGCTGCTTTAGCTTTATGCTTTATGCTTGATTCATGATTCTTGATTCTTGATGCTTTATGCTTGTTTCTTAATTATTGATTATTGATTCTTAATTTTTTATGTTTGCTTCTTGATGTTTTAATGATTTAATGCATTAATGTTTAATTCTTGATTCTTGATGCTTGATTCTTGATGCTTAATTATTGATGCTTGATGCTTAATTATTGATGTTTGATGCTTCATGCTTGATGCTTGATGCTTGATGATTATTGATTGTTCATTGTTGATTGATGATTGATGATTGATGATTGATGATTGATGATTGATGATTGATGATTGATGATTGATGCTTGATGCTTGATTCGTGATTCTTGGATTTTGATGCTTGATGTTTGATGATTTATGCTTAATGTTTTATTATTTATACTTAATACATGGTTGTCTACGTACTCTCATTAGAAGGAGAGATCATGTCCAAATGTAGTTTGATTCTTGTGAACTGAACTACTTGGGGATTTTATGAGTGGATTTCATCACAAATGCACCAGACAAAGAATCTCTTCAGCATGTCGACATTGAAGGATGTTGAGAATTATTCTCCGTCTAAGGTGGTCAATCACGTGGTGCCACTTGAAAATACATTCTTATCAAGGTAGGGTCCTTTCCCTTAGTGTTTGCAATTTCTCTCTAGGGTCTGATATCTGTAAGTTCTTCTTTAGAAATAGATTTCCTTCTTGAATGTTCCTATATTTCACCTTCTTGTTGAAATCTCTAGTTATTCGTCTTTGATATGCTAGTGTGTGACATAACACGTCTAACCTCATGTCTTCTATAAGGGATAGTTAATTGTATTGTGACTTACACCAATCTTCTTTCACTACTTGTGTCTCGAGTAGTATTCTTCAAGTAAGGATTTCGACTTCGATAGATTTCACTGCATCCATTCCTTAGACCAATACGAAAGACGTTTCAATGGTTGTTCTATAACCCTAAATGGCATATGAGAGATTCTCATGCTAATACTTATACGTATGACTCATCTTCTTAATTATTGTGATGATGCTCTTGTTACTACTTCATTGTTCGTCTAAAGGTAGTACCTTGCAAAATTACAAAATCCAAGCAAAACACGTCTTTGTTTGATTTTTTAAAGTTTAGTTAGATTTTAAATCATTTAAACTTTACATCGATCAAAACCATTTGAAGATCTTTTTTTATATATTAAGAATTAAATTGTTTCTTCTACAGTAGACAAACCCACTTGCTTTTAAAATAATGTTTAATATTGCAAGTTAATTCTGACACGGACATTTTGTCCAAGTTTATAAAATTAGAAATTATTACTTCATGATGAAAACCAATTTTCAAAATGATAGAAAAAAAAGAATTGTTCTCGATAATTAAATAAACTAGAAAATAGATTTCTACTTTAAATGCTTATCAGTTAGTTTTAGCCTTAGGTACTAGGATAATCTTATTGTCGGTCAGATCTTGAATCCTATGTTTAACAGCAAAGCAAAAATCAATATAGTTCCCTCTAGCATGATTATATTCGCACCACACATTTGTGAACTTTCTCATTACTTCTCTCTCGGGTTCTAGTGTTAACACTTGGATCAACCTCTTCTGAATAAGTCTGTTAAGGCCTTTGAAAATGGCATATCCATGTAATAAAATTTTCTACGAGGTGGAGTAGTAGTGGAACTACTTGTTTGTGATGATTGTTGACCCTATATAGGTGAAATGGATTGTCTTGATGAGCATCGCGTCCTTGGATTTGATGTGATTGTCTGGTTCTTATTTTGAATAGGCCTTTTTTGCAACTCTCCAAACGTTCATGAAATCCATGCATTCCCTTTCAATTTCTTGTCACAGGCTCTTCGGCCTGGGGGGTTCAATTGTCGTATAGTTTCGATTTCTGCTGTGAGGTCCTCAAATTGTTGCCCCAATTGTATTAAAGTATCCAAAAGATCGTCTAGCCTTTGACGAACTGACTCATTGAACCTTTTCGGTTGGTTAGTCATTGCGAATGATGATGAATATGAATATGTGAATAAAAAAATATAAGTATCTAAAGAATTAAATTGATTTTCCTATATTTGTGGATAAATGCAAACAGTCGCATAAATATAGTCTAAGTATTTTACTAAATTAGTCATTGCGAATTAAATTGATTTTCCTACTTATTTCGTTACAATATTGCTCATGTATCTTCATAAAGATATTTACATTTTAAGTATAATAAATATAGTCTAAGTATTCTAATCTTCAAGTCTTCTCATCTTTCTTGATCATGCTTTACATCTCACGTGCCTCTCTTGATTGTCTTTGTTTCTCATGGATCTCTACACATCTTCTTTGCGTCTCACGTGTCTCTCTTGATCAAGATTACACATAGAATCTGAATAGTAAAAACACAAAGACAATAACTAGTTAGATTAAATATTTCTCTTTGATTTCTAGACTTTCTTGATTTTTCTCCTTTAAGATTTTATAGAATTTTCCAAATTTGGACCTAGTTTTTCTTGACTCTTTCTCTTTCTAGAATTTTCTATGTTTAGACTTAGTCTTTTTTAAATTTTGACTTAAATTTTGATTTTTCTATTTTTTCTAAAATCTTCTAAAGTTAGACTTAATCTTTTTGACTTTTCAACTTTTTTAGAATTTTCAAATGGATGAACGCTTAACATAACTACATGCATACACGTATTTATCATATATAGATATCAATTATCGTAAGATGCTTCACGACGTGGCTTGGCTTCTCGACAAAACAAGATGACGCAACGACTTGGTAGAATTGGATTTTTGGATTTTTTATCTATAGATGATGTGGCTTAAGTGAATAACTTGTCCGCCAACAAGGAAAGTCCTTAGACTATCGATGCAAGTTAGACTCTTGAATTTGGACGTTACCTATCACCGTTGTTTCAAAATCCCTCATTTTCAAGAGTGGGTGATATTTTAAAAGAAGAGAGAGTGAGTCTACAGTTTTTTCTAGGTTTTCCTCAACTCACAAATCACACTGTATTTCTTTTTGGCTTGTGTTGAGGGTGTCATCCACATTGACTACCCTTAGCACATAAAATATAGATGTGTGAGCTTCATCCACCGATGTATACTAACACAACTCCATATTGCAGCTCCATGCAAATTGTAAAGTAATGAGAACATGGAGTTTAATTAAAGCAAAAAATCATTTCAATACTAGGCCAAAGTTACTTTTGGACGTAAAGGTTGAATGTCCCCAGTAGAGTCGCTAGAAAACTATGATCGATTTTTTACGTCGACAACGATAACTTCAAAATTGTTATGGGATCTCTATTTTTAAAAAGATTGTATCTTTGAAAAAGTCAAAAATGTGATGGGAATTAATTTTAAGGGTTGAAAATTTTAAATTTATAAAAATGATGCTTTATAGACAACTCCATAACTTATCTTTCCGTCGAATCTGGAAAAGTTGGGTAGTTTAAGGGGAAGTATGTCATAAGTCTACTTTAAAAATTTTCGATTTTTAATTTTCGCACGACTACAAAGTCAACACCTAATTTATAAATATTTTGAAATTAATAGATTCGAGTTCGGCGTTTTTTTACGTGTGGGAAATGGTTTTTTAGACGCCATGTCCGACAACGTCCATAAATTCTCTACTAATTATCTTTGGCCAGTTTTTTTAATATTTTACGCTTTACAATAAATTTTTTAACAAAAAATTTACATGCTAACCTTGGATCAAATAAACCACAAATTTACATAATAAAGCCAACAAAAACCAAAATGAAAGCCTAAAGCCTAAACACAAAACATAAATTTATGAAAACATGCACAATGACCGTGGTTGGCCTCTTTAGAACCCCTAGAGCGCAAGGCCCGTTTAACACACACTACACTATTTGGAAAAATATTTTCTTCTTTCTTAATTAATTAAAACGCCAAGTCTTAAGGGATTTCCTAGTCTTAATCTTAAGGGATTGATTTTTTTAATAAAAAAACAAGTTAATTCACCTATTTTCTTTCTCATTCAAGCTCACGATTGGGAGAGTGTCTTCTAGATTCTTCCACGACCTTCTACTTCTAAGCCATTGACTTGAAATCTTCTAAATCCTTCCATTTGGAATTGCAAAAATAAAATTCCAAAATTATCCTTTTCTTCAAGGATTTTGATTTATCTTGATGGACCTAGAACCTTCTTGATGGTTCTTCCATTTCTTTATGGTTCTTGAATCTTCATTCCCTTTTGATTTTTTCCCTGGTTCTCTGAAATCCTATACAAAAGGGTTAATGTCATATATGAAATAAATCAACACGAAAATCAGAATAATCGTCGAAATGAAGGTCTTAGCACGTCAAGTTCATATTTATTATATTTTTCTAGACAAACAAAAAAAATATAGTAAATGTAATTGATTAAAAAGTGGGAATTCTAACGGTAGTAGACATTCTTAAAACAAGATTGCTCCAATTAAAATTGTAGTGAAGGTAATCTCCGTAAATGTACCACTTACAATAGATTAAGATATACTAGTATCAATTGTCGAGCACATATTTTCTGTTAGATCTGAAATAAAAACGGGCATTATGAAACAGATTTTTATCAAATTTATGATAAGAAACAGATTTCTCCAATAATTATGAAGACTTCTCCTCTTTCTAAGTCAAATTCAGCATGGTATCCCGACTCTGGTGCATGAGATTATATTACATTCGATTTAGGTAAAATTTAAACTCACACTCCTTATACAAAGACCAAAATATTAATGTGGGTAATGACATTCGATTAAATTAATATTGGCAACTCAACTATTCCGAGCATGCAAAGACCACTACATCTTCAAAATATTTTTCACGTACGAGATATTTAAAAAAAATAGTAAGTTTAACTCGTTTTGCAACTAACAACAATGTTTTTTTTATTTAACCCTACATTCTGTGTTGTGAAAAACTGGGATTCAAAGGTTGAACTTCTAAGAACATCAATAAGATGAGGTATATATTGTCATTACAATTCACCTAACAATGTAAGGCATCGAGAGGTATTTATTACAATACGCTCTAATGTGATACATGTCATCATCGTTTAGGCTATCCCTCTTCAACTATAACATCTTTTATCAATTCTCATTTTCAACTACCGATATTTTATAAAAAAATATCTCATTTATGAATCGTGTAACATTAGAAAAGCTGACAGACTTTCATTTCCAATTTCTTATTCATGAACCCTTGCTTCTCTTAATGTTTGAACCATTTGCATTTTTAGATGGTTATTGATACTTTGTTTGTTTATAGTTATTAAGTCTATTTGTCTTCGGTTCCTTTGGTCATGAATCACGTTGTTAAGAATTTCAAAAGTTAATGTCTAAATGGTGAGAATAAATCTATTGATTTTGCCAAAGACATTGAGTGATCGACCTAATATTTTCTATTTGTGATTCGGTAAACTTAGGCGCAATAAAAACTCGATTTAGAAGGATGGTATGTATTGATAAATTGATCTTCTTTATAGTTTAAATAAATTGATTTACTTGATATCTTAGTGATTAGGGTTTTATTAGTTGATATTTTAAATTATCGTACCTCTTTTACATTATAGACTTTTATAAACAAAAATAGATTTAATGGTTTTGAAATAGACTATATTGATTTAGTGATGTGAAAATTCGATAATTAGTCATATAGATTTTGAACAGATTTTGAACAGTTTGATAGTTAGATGATACTTTGATAATAGATCAAAATCAAGCATGTCGATAAAACAGATTTTAGTTGTTTTTCAACTCAAATTTTTAAACGATCAAACCTAACAAGTCGATCGAACAGATCAATCAACCAAATCAAACAGTTTGGGATTTAGGCGATCAATTTGGTTGTGAATTTTGAACTATTTACCGACCGAAGCAAACCACTTATATGATTATAGTCGATTTACGTGGTTATAGCCGCTAACACAAAAATCAGACGCCTTGAATATTTTTACCAAATTCAAGAATTTAGTTGAAAATTCTAAAAAAATATTAGGGAGGAGATTATTTTTACCAAACTCTCTTGCCCACACACTAGTGATCAAAATGGCGTTGTTGAAAGAAAATTCGTCATCTAACTAAAACAAGTCTAACATTACTTGTTCATCTAAAGTTACCACACACATATTGTTTTTCTTACAGCCACATATTTATCAATAGACTACCTACATCGATCTTAGAGCATAAATCTCAATTTAAAATTTCATTCAACAAACTACCCGATTATACCAAACTAAAAACTTTCGGTTGCGCATGTTACACTCTTATACAAGAATACAAACTAGATTTTAGATGAGTTCAATGTTTATTTATTGATTTTAGTTCTTCTCACAAACGATATAAATGTTTACATATACCAATAAATCGGATTTTAATATCTCAATAAGTCACTTTCAATGAAACAGTCTTCCTAATGTCACTCCCCACATCACCATCAACACAAAATGCGATTAATTCACCAACAATTATTCCAAACTCCGTTGAGATAAAATTTGATTTCCTTTTCACTCAAATTCCAAAACAGTAATCATCTATTTTCATTACAAAAGTTATTCCCACAATCATTCTTCATATTGAGCCCATTGAGCATATAATTACTCAACCTAAACCAATGGAAGATGTTTTCAGAACCTCATCACCAAAAGAAATGCCTCAATGTTCAACTCATCCTATGATAACTCATGCTTGATCTTTAACTAATGTTTCCACTTCTCACTCTGTTACTAGTATTCTCGCTCTAAAACAAACATATTATATTAATGTTCACAAGAATCAAACATGATTTTCTGTAATGTCTTTTAAATTCAAAGCACTTATCCATAATCAAATATGGTTACTTGTTTCTCTCTTGTATCAACAAAATATTGTCAGATGCAAATGGATTTTCTAAATCAAACACAAAGCTGATGGTTCCATTGAACGACATAAAGCACGACTTGTTGCTAAAAGATTTCATCAACAAATATTGATTTTTCAAAAACATTCAGTTCAGTGGTCAAACCAGCAACGATTCACATTGTTTTAACTCTTGCAGTCACTCGTAGAGTATCTCATTCATCAGTTAGATGTGAATAATGTTTTTATAAGGTACAATTGATGAAGAGGTGTACATGGCACAACCTTTGGGCTTTATTAATCAAGAATTTCATGATCATGTATGTTGTGTTCATAAATTTACTGATGACCTCAAACAAGCACATCGGACTTGGTATGCTACATTTCAAGTTCTATTACTTTCTCAATGTTTAATTGAAGATAAGTCGAATATTTCTTTAAAAATAAAATACTATTTCAATAAAACATTAATAAATTATTTAAGGGAAAAAATGAATACTTATAGTTATTATTTTTTAAAATATAACTAATAATACTTTTTAAATTCATATGACATTAAAAAATATAAGGTCATGTAATATTATGATTGATTAAATAATCTCATTTACGCTTACAAATGACATAGGCGGTTCACTAATAACCCGACTCATACCGTTATATGAACTCAACAAAGATTACTAATAATCTAACCAAATTAAGTAAGGATTTAGATGTTACGTTCAATAATAAAATCATATAAACCTAAATACTTTAAATGTGTTTATGTTTAGAATTTATTATACATTTCCATAATTATATTTTCCTATTTATTTCTATCATGAGATAAAAAATTTAATAATATTTTTCAATTATTTAAAACCAATTAGGATCTCCAAATTACTTAATATTCTAGTTTAAATTTGTAGTGGATTTCTGATTTAAGTAGGTACGTACATCTAATGCATTCTATTACCATTATATATTAACATAAGAAAGTAAATATTTCAATGATTTTGATAGTACCTAGAAGCTTTTAAAATTACTATTTCCTTGAAAGTGTTGACCATTGTCTAAAATTAAGAGTTTATGAACTCTATATCTAGCGATGATGCAAGTTCGGATGAACTTTGCCACTTGAGATGATTTCAAGACTATGTAAGACACTGTTTCAACCCATTTGGTGAAGAATTCTATAGCAACGAGTATGAACTCGAGTCTATTTGGGTATGGATTTCCCGATTACGTCGATGCCCCATGTCGAAAATGGCCCAAGAGATGTCCTATTGCATTGATTTGGCACTGATGACAACTCCTTACATAAATCACACATTCTTGTTCGAGGTTTTACCAATAATATCCTAAACAAAGTATTTTCTTGGCTTCCATTCATGTGTGGGCCACATTTCCTACATGCACTTCTTCCATTATTCTTTTGGATTCAGGAGTATCGATGTAGAGCATGTTTTTACCGTTGAAAGATTGACGATAAAGCTTGTTGGTAATATAAGCATAGTTTGTAGAATACTGGCGCTGCTCCCGGCATTCCTTAGCTAAAAAAATAAGATGGGTATTCTCCATTCTTAATGTACTTCATGAGAGTATCATACTAGGGTTTAACAACAATCTCACAAAAAGTTACTACCCCCGATTCAAAAGTAGGTTGTTACTTTTGTTGGATTTGTAGAGGTTTGACTTTGATTCCTTCAGGAATTTGAGTCATGGCTTCTAATATAGCTAGAGCATCCGCAAAGCGATTTTGGCTTATTGGAACATTAATTAATAATACTTTATCAAATTTTCTATGTGTTTGGTCAAGTGGGCGTGGTAGGGTTTCATGTTTTCTCCCTTTCACTTGCCATGTGTCATTGGCTTGGGATATATCCAAGTTAGAGTCTTCAACTACTTTCAGTATAGTTGCCCCCTTTTTCATATGAAAATTTGAGACACAAGAGGAATTTCTTGTATTCGGCCTCGTTATTTGTAACAAAATATACGATTTTTATGGATATTGGGTTGTTTGTCCCTTTCAGGTCAATTAACAAAATCCCAATTCCATAACCTCCCTTTCCAGAAGCTCAGTCAAATATCAGTTTTCATGTGTCTGACGTTATACTCTGATAGGATCGGTGCAATCAATAGAGATGGGGGTCTGACTATTGTTAGCAACTTCGGATAAATAGGTTGATAGAAATCCTGTTAGGGATTACTATCACTTTCTATTCTTTGCAAACCTTCACAAACTCTTGAAACGATTTCAAGTGAAGAACTGTTTGTTTGGGTTTGAATCTTTGAACCAATGAATAATAAAAGACAGAAGGAAAGAACACAATAAGTTGTTTATAGATGTTTGGAGAAAACTCTCCTACGTCATCCCTTCTTTCAATCAACCGGAAGGATTTCACTAAAACTTCTTTGAATCAAATTCAGAATACTGAATAGTTAACACTTTGTTAAACATAACACACTCTGTTCAACTTACAATATGATCAATAATATCTCTCATCTAGATAGTGTTTTTGATTTTCTCTTAAACTTGGAAAATGATGTACAATCAGTAAGTGTAAGAGTAAGGTTTTAGAAAATGAGCAAAGTGACCGGTTATTCGAGAGAGATTCAGTCGTTGTCCTTGAGCATCTATTTGTAGTAGAAGGACACCAACGGTCGAATCTTCTTCATGGACACGTGGTAAGCGTTCATTAGAAAGCCTTCATAGTACAAGAGTACAGTGATTCTTCGCTCATAGATCGTTGTTGTACTGAACGTTAGTGCTCCGGATATCCTTCTAGAACTTTCCTATACTGAACAAGTAGTGGGAAGAATATTAGTGTACGTGGCCTTCATTCATTTGATGCAAATGGTTTGCGTACTCGACAACAAGAAAGAGTGAAGCAAGAGTAGCATACAGCTAGTTGATCATGGGTAGACGTATGCTAACTTCAAACGGCTGCTGAAGCGAGGTATTAGACGTGCTCCATTAGACTACCAAGTCTAAGGGAATTAGACGTCAATGTCTAACAGCGAGTTCCATTAGACCACCAAGTGTAATGGAGTTAGACTACAATGTCTAACTTTGCATCCCATTAGACTACCACATCTAATGGAGTTAGACCACAGCGTCTAACTTCGAATCACTTCAGACTAATCTGATGGAGTTAGATACCATCGTTTAACTACGTATCTGTTAGACTGGCACGTCTAACTATGTATCTGTTAGACTAACACGTCTAACTACGTATCTGTTAGACTTGTAAGTCTAACTACGTATCTGTTAGATTGGCATGTCTAACTATGTATCTGTTAGACTTGCACGTCTAACTACGTATTTATTAGATTGGCACGTCTAACTACGTATCTATTAAATTAGCACGTCTAACTACGTATCTATTGGACTTGTACGTCTAACTATGTATCCGTTAGACTGGCACATCTAACTACATATCTATTAGACTCTTACCTCTAACTACGTATTTGTTAGACTGACACGTCTAACTACGTATCTGTTGAATTGACACGTCTAACTAGCAACACGTCTAATTAGCCTACTTAGACCATATCTAAGTTAGCCATATCTGATGCACCTGCATAGAAACAATTAGACTACTTAGCTTTATTCATATCAAAACATCATCAAAACTCAATTGATCAATATTTAGTATTTTTCTGTTAATTAACTTCTTGCTTAGTTTTTCCAAACAATTTCTTCTAAGTTAATTAACTCTGCACTTAATATTTTCCAACAATTTCCCCATTTTTGATGATTTAAGCTAAATGATCAAATACAGTTGAGTTCATTTAATCCAGGAAAATTTCCCTTTTTGATGATGATAAAACAATGCAATCTTAAATAAAGCAATGTAAACACCCATCAATTACGATTGAAATCAAAATAGTTCACAAAAATATCCCAACATGAGTTTTAAAGTATGAAAAGAAAAAAAAGAGATTTATGGTCCTTCCCTTTTCACGTTAGGATCAGCTTCTTCTCCAGGAAGAGGATTGCCCGTTAGAAGGTCCTCAAATTGAGTGATAGCACCTCGGCCTCCACTACTTTCACCACCTTTGTCGCCTCCACGACCCGAGCCTTTCTTTTGTGGTCTTAGACCTTTTTCATTCTCTTCTGCAGCTTTTTGTTTAGATCGGGTGTCTTTAGAAGCATCTCCTCTAGTACTTCCACCTCTTGAACTACCTCCTCTAGAGCTACCTTCCCCCTTTTTAACATTATCAATTTCAGCAGCATCAAGGACTACAATACTAGTTCTTTCTTTATCGGCATTGGCTTCTGCCACTTCAATAGCTTGAATGGACCTAGCAAGAGAATCAGCATGCTCCATTCTTTCTGCTTCTACTCTACTCATTGAGTTGGATACTTACACCATTTGAGCTTGAAGGAGATCTATTACAGATACGAGGACCTTATGAAGTTCCAAGAAGAAAGCCTTTATATCGGCATGCTGCTCTGTTTGCAATATTGACTTCATATGTGTTTCTGTGCATGGTGTTCTCCAATTCTTTTTGAATGGAAAGGAAAGAAGACATCTCTTTCTAGCTTGACACGGAGCTCTTTTCAAGATTGAACAATTTGGACTGCATGTCCACTATATTATGTTTGATGGAATTTATTGCATCTAGCATTGTAGTAAAAAAGTTTGCGTCTCCGGGAAACGCCTCTTCCAAAGAGTGAATAGCTAAGGAAACAGCTTGATAGTAAGTCGGAGCAGTCCGAATTAGACTTATATGCGTATTCACTATTAAAGAACACTTAGGTTCTTTATCTTGGAAATGAGAAGAGGGGTCCTTGGACGCATCCTTGGATTTGTCTTCTTCATTAAGGATATCAGCACAACCTTGGTGAATTCCTCCTGAAATATGTTCAGAATATAGAGGTAATTCATTAACGTGGTCAGCAATGTCTATCGCTGTCCTGATAGTATTCTTCCAAAGGAATACCTTCTGAAGAATCTTTTTTATCATCTTGTTCCCCCTCGGAAGAGGGAATTTTCTCTAAATCTACCTCTTTCAATGGTTCCCCCTCAACATTTGACTCAGGAGACTTATCAACAATTTTTACTGATTCTTCTTCTCCCATCGGAGGTTCTTCTTCAATAATGGTATTAGCAGCCACCCCAGATGTCTCCTTTGGTTCAATATTGGATAGAAGAGCTTCAACAACAACCTCTTCTTCTTCTAGAATAGTTTCAGCTCGACCCAAGAAAGGGGTCTGTTCAGCAGTCTTCAGGGATGTTAAATGCGTCTCTTCAAAAGAGATGTTTTTCATTTCAACAAGATGGGAAACAACCTGCTCATCTTCTTCTAATCCGGATTGATCAACATAAAAAATTTCCAGTGGCTCGTATTCATTAAATGAATCACGAAATAAACTTAACATGTATGACTATGTACCGTGAGCCTGTTGAAGAATTGTTGTGCAATAAATATGCATGATGAGATCCAACTTCTTCAAAGCATTTTGCTCTGTACGATCATCTATGTCAAGCGGGTTAAAGTTGGATTTTCTCTTTTCGATATTGGGAAGAAGGATATGTCCCATGATGTTGGCCACCACCAGTTTCTTTCGATTGAGGGCCTTAGAAACTACATCAGTCTTAGCCCATCTTAATATTCTCTTCTCATTCTTTATTACATTCTTCCATTCTTTAAAAATCTCCTTCACTGATAACATCACATTGAATTGAGTTTTTAGTTTGTAATTCACCCAAGTGTCAAAGATGTTGATTTTCTCAACAGCCTTCATTTCAACTTGCTCCATCACAAGGTTGGAAATGCAGCTAGATTCAGACACTTTCTCCGGAGATTCAGCGGCAACAACTTTTCCTTTTCTAGGGACCTCAGCAGGTTTCGCAAAAGGCAAGGGTTCTCAGATGGTAATGCCTGGAGCTCCCTTGTTGCTCTCATGATTTCGAAAAGGGATTGAGGCTTTAAAAAACCCCCTTCTAGAAGAACGGACAGAACCCCCTTCCCCATCACAGCAAAATGTTTTTTCAACAATCTTAGCAGCAGGAGGCTCGACATTAGGCAGAGTGGGACCCTGCTCAAATAATACAACAACAGAAGGTGTTGGAGCAATGACCTGCTCTGTTTCAGTGGTGGTTTCAATAATACTAGCAGTCTCAACAGCTGCTGGCACTTCGAGGAGGACAGGCGAAGAAACCCTATCAACATTTTCAATAATTGGACCGATTGGCTCAACAGTCGGCCTTGCAGCTTGTTCCATCACAGGAACATCACAAGTGAGAACAGAGGCCAAAGGAGAGGAGGAGTTTACATTAGTTGATTTCTTAGACGTCTTAGATGCCTTAGACGCACTAGATGTCTTAGAAACCTTGGACGCCTTGGACGCTCTCTTCTGATCTACAGCAGGACCAGATGACTTAGCCGGTTTTTTCAACGGGTTGGGGGATGGAGAAAGTGATGAAATAGGAACGACTGCAATAGGAGGAAGATTTATTCTTACCATAGAGTCAACTACTCCAGAATCCTTCTTTAGGGAGCTCTTTTGGCTAATTGTGCTAGCTGCAGACTCCATTACGGATTTTGTTCGTTTTTCCCCCGTAGAAAGCAAAGAAGCATCATGTCTTTAGCTAGAAGAGTAAGAGCCCATCTCTTTTGAGAGCTTCATTCTCGCAAGAGCGCTCTTCAAGGAAAAGTTAGTGTCTATGCGACTCGGGTTAATAGCCTCACCCTCGCACATAGGAACACCCAAATGCTTCAGAAAACGGCAAAGTTTTTATGCGAAGCCCCCACACACTCCTTGTTCTTAGAGTAAATCGACTCACATAGATTAGAATAGAGTGTAGAAGCCAGGTTACTTGAATACCTTTTGAAATGGCCGTCACGTAGTCGAAGCGATCCTGGCTATATAGGTCAAACGAACCTGCTTTGCCATGGAGAGCCTTTGATAGGATCGGTGACACAAATAGAGACGGAGGTCTGACTATTTATGACAACTTCTAAAAACATGTTGATAGAAATCATGTTAGGAATTAATATCACTTTCTATTCTTCACAAACCCTTGACAACTCTTGAAGCGATTTAAGTGCGGAAATGTTTGTTCAGGTTTGAAGCTAAGAACCGATAAAAGAGAAGAAGACATAATGTAAATGACAAAGCGAGTTGTTTATAGATGTTCAGAGCAAACTCTCCTACGTCACCCCTTCTTCCAACCACTGGAAGGATTCACTATACTTTCTCTGAATCAAATACAGTTTTCTTGTTAGCTAACTATTGAACAGAACAAACTCTGTTCAACTTACAGAATGTTTAAGAGTATCACTCATCTAGACAATGTTTTAATTCTCTCTCTCTCTCTTTGAATATGATGTATATAATAAGTAAGAAAGTAAGCAACTCGTAAGATTGTGTGTCTGGCAGGTCGTCCGTTGTCCTTGAGAATCTTTAAATAGAAGACAGGTACCAACGGTCGAATCTTTTACATTGGAACACCTCCATAGTACAATAGTACAGAAGGCTCTGTGTACAAGGAAAGTGGCCATACCGAACTGGTAGTGCGCCAGATATTCTTCTAGACCTGTCCTGCAAGGAACAAGTAGTGAAAAGAATATTTACTTACGTGGCATTCATTCATTGGATGCAACTGGCTGTCGTACTGTTCTGCACGGATGAGTAGAGAAGGAGTAGCGTAAAGCTAGGTTATCGTGGGTAGACGGATGCTAACTTCAAGAAACTACTGAAGCGAGGCATTAAACGTGCTTCATTAGACTACCAAGTCAAAGGAAGTTAGACGCCCTACGTCCAATAGTTGGATCCATTAGACCACAAAGTCTAATGGAGTTAGACGACACATCTAACTATGAGATCAATTACACCACCAAGTCTAATGGAGTTAGATGGCACATCTAACTACGAGATCCATTAGACCACCAAGTCTAATGGAGTTAGACGACACGTCTAACTACGTTTCACTTCAGACTAGTTTGAAGGAGTTAGACACTAGCGTCTAACTTTCATCTGTTAGACTACGCGTCTAATTACATTTCTGATAGAATACACGTCTAACTACGTGTCTGTTAGACTGCACGTCTAACTACGTGTCTATTAGACTTCACGTGTAACTACGTGTATGTTAGACTGCACATGTAACTACGTGTCTGCTAGACTGCACGTCTAACTACGTGTCTGCTAGACTGCACGTCTAACTACTTGTCTTCTAGACTGCACGTCTAACTACGTGTCTTCTAGACTGCACGTCTAACTACATGTCAGCTAGACTGCACGTCTAACTACGTGTCTGCTAGACTGCACGTCTAATTACATGTCTTCTAGACTGCACGTCTAACTTCTAACACGTCTAATAGACTTGCATCAAAACAAGTCTAACTTAGCATATTTAAGTTCATCATCAAAATCGTTATTCAAAATAATTTGACCCAACAATTTCCCCCTTTTTGATGATGTTAAAACTTAGATAAAAGATTAGAAGTTTAAAGGTACATTCGATTATTCATAACGCAATAGATAGCAAAAGACTATTCATATATTTCATAGCAAAAGATAGACATAGCATGATCAGGAATATTTTTCAAAAACATTCAAAAAAGATCCAAAAACATCTAAAGATTTAACATTCCCCTTAACATTCCCCCTTAGATTAAGGCTAATATTTTCCCTGTCCCCCTTTTTAACATCATTAGACGACGGAATCCAAATATGCCCTTTCAGCCAAGTAAGTTGCTCGGTTTCGTCTATTCAACCTGATCCTACCTACCCGTAGAACATAATCGAGAACCTTTTGGTTGTTCAAGACTTTGGAAGGATTGAAGTGAAAACCGTGACCTACTTCAGAGAGGAGACAGTAGAGGAACGTGTTAAGAAGAACATCATATCCATAGATTTTCTTTCGAGAAGAAATCATCTTCACAAGGTTGTTGAAAAGTACTTTCGACCAATTGATGGTTACACCCCTTGTGATAGCCACTATTATTTCAAAGACATTATTGCAGTAGATGTTGGAGAAGTCTTTAGCAATGATGGATTTTGAGATGATGTTGTTGAGTAGGGCAAACTCAACTTTCAGACATGAACTCTTTCCGTGAGAAGCGACTAGAAAGAGAAGCCCTTCAAACGAATTATTTGAGAAGACGAGTTTCATCTGGGACAAGAATTTTTTCGGAGGAAGGAGGGAACTAATGGATCCTTTTAGTTGGAAGTCGGAAGAACATGGAAAATGTTTCCTCCGAGAAACAAACGCTTTTGCCCAGAATAGTTGCACGGATATACTTGTTGTGATAAAATTCGGTAGTCTCAAAGAACTCACGAACCGCCTGTTCGTGAAACATGTAGTGGGAACGAAGAAACTTCTTTATCCCAGAAGTTTTTATAGATTCAAACATTGAAACCATTTCTAGAATCACCAAGGTGGAGACACACTTAAAATCTATTTGAATAGATTTTGGATAAAGAGGAGACAATTTAGCAAGATGAAGGAAAGATCTGGGATTCAAAGTCTAAAAGAGGGATTTATGAAAGAGAGAATCGGGGATTCAGAAATGAGACTCCAATCCTTTAGGCCAGGGATCGATGATGTTGATCTTCGATTATGTGTTATAGATCAGGTCTTGTAACTCTTTATAGTCAAGAGATGCTTCGTCAATGGTGAGCATATTGAATTTATGATTCGATAATAGATTCTATACTATTTCTAGTTTGGTGATCACATTTTGATCGATCAAGTCATGAAACAGATGTTTGAGGGCACTACAATTGTCGGTAGTTTGGCCCTTTGCTCGGGAATAGTTACACCAAGCATTCTCATTCTTTGGGAAATTGGTTTCACGAGATTCTTTTCTTGAAGAATCTTCAACAGTTGACTTAAATTCATCCCTAGATTGTCAAAGACTCTAGGGGGTTTAGGTTCCTTTGGAGAGGTGCCCTTAGTAGGTGTTGGTGTATCAACTTTGGGTAGTGGAGACTTATTTGGGCTCGCCTTCTGAGGCGATTTCTCTTGTGAGGCAGCAGTTACCTAGTGTATTAGTGTCTTTTCCTTTCTCTTTCTCGGGAAATGCCTTGAAGGTGGGTAGCTTTAACCGCTTCTCCCTCTTTTCCTTCCTTGTCGATAGCGTCATCGAGGTTAATGCCAGTTTTCAGTAATTTTTTCATTGTTTGGAAAGTTGTGATGGCGAATCCAATAGAATATCGTCTATTAACATTTTCTAAAATCATTTTGATTTGACAATGTTCGCTCAGGAAGGAATTGATTTCCTTGGCGAAAGCCTTCTATCGTTCAATAAACATAGAGAAATTCTCTTGTTTCCCATGTTTGATCTTCTTCAACCTCTTTTCTACTCATTTGAGATTGAGATGCATTGAGAAGCGTCATGTGAAATTTGTAGGCAGTTCTTTTATGCTCTATAGGTACACTATATTTTGCACGTGATACTAGTGCAAAGTAACATCATCAAGATACTAGGTAATAGGTAAATATTAGTTGGTTCTCCGAGTCGTAATGGGTTCATTGTGGAAGCGTACATTTTGTAAAAGACGAACGAATCGCTTTTTCCTATGTACTTAGAGAGAGCTGGAAGTTTGAAATATAATGGGATAACTACTCGTTCAACAACTTTCATAGCGTCTATTCATGGTGTTCTTCAATGCTTTTCTCCTTCACTAACTTGTTTAGCTCAATTTTCATTTATGCCTACATGGCTTGAACCTAGGCTATTTTACATTCATATTCTATTAGTGGTGGTTGATCAGCCACTAGAATTTGTCTTTCTTATGAACCTAGGAGGTTGATTACTTCCTCTTGTTGTACTAGTATAGCTTGGTTGATAACCTTTTCAAAGTATTCATAGAGAGACACTTTTTATTGAGCTTTTAGACAAGTGGGATGGGGGTTAACGGGAATGAACATAAACAGAATTTCCTGGATAGGAAAACGAGGAGACAAGATTTGTTGATTAGCTAAAGAAGTTGTGATCAATGCGAGTTGCTCCGTTGCATGTTGCAGAGTTTATTTCATTTCTCTAAACTCGGCCTCTAAGACCGATTCAGGTATCGAGGGTTCTTCGGCCACATCATGGCGTATAAAACATCCGGTTTTTGTATCTCTCTTTCTTGGGGACATGTCGGTTTGTCGCAATTGTGGACTGTTGCGAAGAGAAAGATGTGAGGGTTTGTAGATATAACAAAGTACAAATTCAATGCATATACATATAAAATGAATCCTAGAGAATGAGCATTTCTTTTTGTGATTCGATTAAAGAAATATAGTGTTGTATATAAATATACTCACAAAGTTTGTTACCAACATGACTCTTTTGTTGATATTTTAGAGAGAGACTTAAAAAAAGAAAAAGTGCTTAACGGAGATTAAAGGCTTTAAGTCCAACTGTAGCTTCTTCCGACAATAGCATCTTCTTCTGTTTTATTTTCCTGAACATACTCGAACTGTTTAAGGATGTGATTCAGGTATTTTGTTCACTTCGATAGAATATTCTTTTGAAAGGCTTCATGCTATTATTCGAGATATCTTGCATAGGCCATATAGTTGATGGGCTTATCCACAACGAAGGCAACTTCAATAAAGTTGTAGTTGAAATGCTTGAATAGTTTATGGGTGTAGTAGTAAGTAACCCATTTCAGACCCATAAGAATGGTTAACAACTTGTCATACATCATTAAAGTTATTTTATTGATGGGAGACCATGGGAGAATGTCCCAGATTTCATCATTGCTCTATACTGGAGTTCCATGAAATGTTTCCTACATTCTCTAATATTGGATAGAATGGGCCATGACACCATCATGTAGAACTGACATTAAGAGCTTGAGCTTGTCAAGCAAGTAAATGTAAAGGATTAAGGGAATCCCCTTTTACTATTTGCTAGAAGATAGACATGAGTTGTTCAGGCCCATTAGTGTTTCCGCTAAAATAACACCAAATGAAACTTTGTTTCCTCTTCGCATTTGGTGTGCTACTTCGATTATTCTTGAAGAGGGTTTATTGTTTGCTGGTACTAGAAAGAAATGAGTCGGTAGGATGGATATTGTTATCATGAATGATCCTAGTGTTAGAGGGAGCGCTCTATTTCTTATTTCCCTCTTAGTCCATGTCTGCAAATCGATGTACGTTCTTGCGAGGATAGTATCGGATGTGACATTGGAGTATCCGTACATCTCTTGTAAGAGTTTTCTGATGGGCATTGAGTCTATAAATAACCTTAAAAGTAAAACATTTTTTATGTCCCCCATAAGAAAACACCAAATTTTGGTTGGTAACATAGACCTTTCACCGAGGAAGTAAGCCCATTTGACAGGATTCCAACTTCTCTGTATTTAAATCATGAAGGTGGTGTTCAATTAGAATTTTATGAACCTCATGATAGAAATGAGGCCATAAGATCGATAATTCCATTCATTTGCAAGAAAGTTATCGATCTAGGGAACCAACGTGACTTTCGTCAACATGGACATCGTCTATGACTGTTTATTCAAAACATTTACAAACATGTGTTTGTTTTGACAAGGAATGAAAATGCAAAATGCTCAATTTGATTATACATGCATATACATAATACATATATAGTAGTCACATAAGGGTTGTAGTATCGAGATCTTTTTGTTGTCTGGGCACGACTAACAGTCGGTTTGATGATAGTAACAATATTTTTTATTCTAAGGGTAGAATGATTAAGAAAGTCTCATTCACCGATAGTGGATGGGCAAACACCTGTCATAAAATAGGGAATATCTACTCAATTGAGAATTTACCCCAACCTCCTAAATACTTGCGTCTTATCGGACGACTCGTCGCTAAAAGTTGGGTCAATCACGATTACTTAATTTTTCCTTTAGCAATATTACTTGGTTTGTAACAAATTTTCATTCTATATTTACAATCTTTGCACGTAAGTGTAGAAGTACCGATCACGGTCGTGTACTGATTTACACATAACAGATAAAGGCTTTATATAGGGTAAAACATATGTGTCTTTTAAGGTGATGTACCTTGGAAGACAAGCATATTAAGTGAGTAAACGTGATATAATCGTTTTTAAAAGCCAAGCTTATGTTTTTGAGTTAAACATTTTAATCTCTAGTAGAGTCGCTAGAAAAATTGTAACCCTCAGGATCGGTCCTCGTAGCTTAACACATTTTTGGAGGACATGTGGCAATACAAGAGACATAGGGTTGCACAAGGTTCGATGATTTCAACCTTTTTTTGCATGTCATGCATCTATTTTTAAGGTAAAACATTACATTTTAAATAGATTTTGATAGTACCTAGCAACATTTAAAATGAATTATATAAAAATTACGATTTGATTTGAAATCTGATTTTTAAATTAATTAAACATAATTAATTTAATAAATATTATTTATTTGAAAACCAAGTTGTTAATTGATTTTAGAAAAATTAATAAAAAGATGTACGTGTACAAACGTATTTTGCACCAGAGTTTTGCTTTTGGTTTGAAGTTTGGTGATACTTCGGAAAGGTTTTCGCGCTTCATCCTCCGTACCCATCCAAAAACGGTATCTACTTATCAAGTTGGCTTTTTGAAAATTGGTTGTATAATATTTAAGTTTTAACCAATTATTCTTTTAGTCATAGTCAATGTTTCTAGGTTTAGCGTTATTTAAAGTATTGAAACATCAATATTTAAATGCTGGTACGTCTTGCAGATGATAACTATGGTAGAAATACCTGAGTAATATTAGGCATTTTTAAAATAATTTTTTACTATCCCAAAATATATAAAATATATTTTCTAATTTTCAGAATTTTTAGAAATTAATTTAGTGTTCAAAATTACAAAAATAATTTTGGATTTTGAAAAGTGGAACAAACAAGCCTTAGGACTAGAGTCCTAAGTTTCGGTACTAGACCTGGTAGCTCTCGGTCCTAGGTTTGACCTCTTAGTCCTAGGTCCAAATTTCGTCGGTCCTAGATGAAAATCCTCGGTCGGATTCTTCGGTCCTAACTCAAGAACACTGGTCCTAGATATCGGTCATAACTCAAAAATATCGGTCCTTTTCTCGGTCCTTAATCTCTGATGGACCTGAGGATCCTTAGTTGAATCTCTTGGTCCAAGACTAATAGGTCTCAGTCCTTAAGAACGTAATAGTTCATTTTTTGAATTAGTTTTTTTAGCTCTAATTCTTTCATCCAAGAGCTTAGGTAGCTTCACAAAGCTCCTAGGAAAATGTTGATCATCATCTCAAGGTATGGATCGACCTAGATGATGATAAATTTGTTTAAAATAGTTTTTGATCAATAATTGGGTTTTTGATTTTAAGGTTATTTTGAAGTGCAAGGAGCTATCTAATAGCGTCCTTATAATACATATACTTGATTTGTACCAAAATAAGAACCTTGGCTTTACATTTTGACCAATTCAAGAATTTAAAATTTTCATTTTATTTTGTTAGTTTTGATATTTATCAAACATGATCGGGATGGATGAAACATGATCTAAATAATTTTTCAACATCATTACAATCTTGTTGGAGAATTTTTTGGGATGTGTATTGATCGAATTAACCCAATAACAGCAAATGTATTTTTTTTTATTTTGAGAATTCCATTTTGGGTTTTTGTTTGTTAGATCGATTTATCAATTCTACTATATCCTGATAGTTTCTAAATTATCATAGGATCAATATTTAATCATAAAATCACATAAACAACAAGGATATAAGCTTCTGTAATTAAAAATATAAAAATTTCAAATTCAAACTGCGAATATGAAATTGAGGATGATTTGAACCTTACCAAGGATTGGAGAACACTTCTTGATCCTTGTGAAAGCTTTCTTTATGAACAGAATTGAACTTGACAACCTCAAATAGAATTTTTAAAAAATACGAAGTTTTTAAGCTTAATGGCGAATTTCGAATTTCATTGATTTCAGGGGCTATGTTTGTTGGTTAGCTTCAAATGATCAAAGGGGAGGTATTTATACTATCCCAACGATGGTAGAAGATCTTAGTGGCTTGATTTAGCCAAAAGTCATTAATGGCTTTTGGTTGTTTTTGACAAGTCGTCGTCGGAATAGGCCGTGAAAAGGCCTACTCTTGTACGGGAAATATTCACCATCTTTGGGTGATCATTTCAAGCTTTGAATGAGTTGATTTGGTGTACCGAAGAGGGAGTTCTAAAAATCCAAAATCAGCA